>NW_015646039.1:0-454 GCF_001515625.1 Sinocyclocheilus rhinocerous | reverse complement strand
ACAGATGAATATTTAAGTCAAGTTCACGTAAACTCTTCTCTCCACAGCGGCTGACGATGAAACTCTCTCCAAGATGATTAAATGTTCCTAATGTTATACTTGATCTGTAAATAAAGATAAATGGTTTTGCATAAAAGGAATTTATCTTGCTGGAGTTTGGTGCTGTTTCTAAATTGTGTAAATTTCTACCGGATATCTGGTTAGATCACAAGACTGGAGTAGAGAGCACTATGAATTGTTCGTCACGAGCACAGTAACTGAAATTTAAAACTGCTAAAAGAAAAGGCTCAATAAACTAACGCACATATTTAATACACTACGCATCAATATCTCTTCACTTTGTGCTTTGAACTTATCTATGCTGCACGCTGTGTTGTGACTCTGTGTTGCTTCAAGCGCGTCATTCTGCGCACGGGGTGCGCATAAGCGCTTTGAGCCGCTCTGTATTTGTAGC
>NW_015646038.1:0-530 GCF_001515625.1 Sinocyclocheilus rhinocerous | reverse complement strand
TTATAATTATTGTTTAACACAATATTAAAACAAATGTTTACTGTAAGTTATGAGAGAATAAAATGTTTTAAGAATGTAGCAAAAATGTTAACACGCATTGCCAAACAAGCTTTCTGTTTTCAATCAGTTTATTCCCGCAAAGGGGCGACCGGGATACAAACATAATTAAAAATAAAAGTCATGTTTTGAAAAAAAGTAAAACGTCACGATTTTGTATTATTTGTGTCCTAATAAGATCGAAAATAGAAATAAATAAATTTTCTGATGTCTCTTTATAGTCTTGCTCTTTTTAGGGTTGATATAGTATGTTTTCAAAGTACCTGCATCCTGGAGAAAGCTCTTGATCTCGGGGTGTTCGTGTGTCTTCCATGATGCAGCTGAACAGACAGAAGAGTGAGATCTCCAACACTTACTCTGGGTGGAAATGACACACTAATCATTCAGCTGAACGGATCCTGAGAGTCGGAGAAACAGCAGAACGACGCTGGCGTTCACTCAAACACACAATGTTAGTCTTATGCGAACACAGA
>NW_015646037.1:398-536 GCF_001515625.1 Sinocyclocheilus rhinocerous | reverse complement strand
TTTTCCGCCAGTCACCGCCGCCGAGCACCAGGCTTCATTGCGGCCACCGCCCTGCTCGACCAGCCACACGCTCTCCACAACGCCGAGGCTTAACCTCGCCTCCACCGGCGAGACTTCCAACTTCCCCGACATCCTCGT
>NW_015646037.1:0-227 GCF_001515625.1 Sinocyclocheilus rhinocerous | reverse complement strand
AGCCAAGGCGGCCAATAGATCGAGCAAAGCCTCGAACTCGCCTCACTCGACACTACCATTGTCCCGCACAAGACCCGGCTCTCCTCGAGCTTTGGGTCGCAGCGGCAGGCCTTAAACGAGCCTGGGCTGCGCCCCAGTTCTCAGCGCAGCAAAACCTCATTTGCTTCCTGCTTCGGCTCAAGTTTTCACCACGGCTCTTCCGGCCGCAGCGCCACATGTAGCCGGGC
>NW_015646036.1:348-551 GCF_001515625.1 Sinocyclocheilus rhinocerous | reverse complement strand
AAGCTACATTAACTTACATCGTGTCTACACCGGACGCGAGCGGCGGGGCACAATAAAATACAATAGAACTAGTTATAATCAGTGATGCTGTCTTGCGGCACGACAAGACAAATCCCCGACAGTAAACTGCTGACTCGTTCTATTAATAACGTACTGACACAACGTTCAAATGATTTGCAATGCTTTGTCGCGTCCAGTGTAGA
>NW_015646036.1:0-229 GCF_001515625.1 Sinocyclocheilus rhinocerous | reverse complement strand
TTCAAGATCTGAGGTAAAATATCTATTGTTGCTTTCACTATGGCTATAAAGATAACGCAAAATAATATTCAAACTCACATTAGACACTTTTAACATTGAATAAAGCACATAATCATTACCTGAGATTATAACTCTCATATTGTGTATGTTGTTCCTGCCGCGATGTCGCAGAAAATAAAAACCGTACCTAAAATAGAATCCCATGTCACTTATTGTCACGTGTCACTGT
>NW_015646035.1:0-364 GCF_001515625.1 Sinocyclocheilus rhinocerous | reverse complement strand
AGGAACGTTCCCTTGATGTTTGAACAATGATAAAAAGGAACGTTCTTTTGATGTTTGAACAAGGAACGTTAGGAACGTTCCCATAATGTTTGAACAATGATAAAAAGGAACGTTCCCTTGATGTTTGAACAATGATAAAAAGAAACGTTCCCATAATGTTTGAACAATGATAAAAAGGAACGTTCCCTTGATGTTTGAACAATGATAAAAAGCAACGTTCCCATAATTTTTTAACAATGATTAAAAGGAATGTTCCCTTGATGTTTGAACAATAATAAAATGAAAAGTTCCCATAATGTTTGAACAATGATAAAAAAGCAACATTCCCATAATGTTTGAACAATGATAAAAAGGAACGTTCCCT
>NW_015646034.1:0-537 GCF_001515625.1 Sinocyclocheilus rhinocerous | reverse complement strand
TATTCATCATACCGGCCGAGAACTCTGAACAATCAGAATCAACTAAACTCATCTGGTTCAGCTCTGAAACTTCCTTAAACAGCGTGTGACCTTTGACCGGGCGGTTAGGGTTCATCTGCGGGTCAGACGCTCTTCCCGTCTGTTAGACTCTGATAAATAACACACTCGGAGCTCATCTGCAGGCAAACTTCCTGTTTGAGTCCGTAATCCTCACAAACACGCTCTACATTTACTTTCCTAATCAATACATCTGCTCATAATGTGAACGCATCAGGTGCTGCTGGATTCATAATCTTGCATCAAAATGTAATCATTTGCTTCACAGCTAATATTATTTACCAATAATAAATAAAAATAACCATTCACAATCAAATCAAACCCTAATAATATAGATTAAATACAATCTGTTTTAAATTAAAAAATGGATATTTTCATTGCTATTTGTTTCATTGCTAAACTGACTAATTTATTTGACTATTTTCATGGTGAAAACTACGGATGCATGATTTGGGGGGAAAAAAAAATCACAATTCGCCA
>NW_015646033.1:0-1136 GCF_001515625.1 Sinocyclocheilus rhinocerous | reverse complement strand
AGAGAAAGGAAAAATTGAAATCGCATCATATGACCCCTTTATAACTACATGAATTTACAGATGAAACAGGTTGTACACAAGTTTATGAGAGACTTTTTGTTTTAGTTCTTTCACATCAGACAGTCATTTTGATATTTTTTGGAAATTCTACATTTAATATTACTCAACATTTTAAGTCATTTTCACATTATCAGACCGTTTTTTTTAAACATTTGTATTATTTTATATTTATTGATGCTTTAATGATGTCTTTATTTGTGTATTTTTATGTTTACTTGTTTATTTATCAATTAATGATAGATAAACTGATGAATAAATGAATGCCAGTTTTTTTACATGCTGTTATCGTAACGCATGCACGCACCGCAAAACAACATGGGGGCTAGAATGACCGTGTTTTTCAAAGGGGAGTCTGGCCTGACCGCAGTAGCTGATCGTCTGTGAATCGCCGATTCAGTCTTTATTTCCTCCTTTAAAGAGTCTGTAAATTAATCTCAACTAAATGCAGAATCTCTAGAGCTCGATATCATTATAATCCTGAAGATGAACTCGAGCGTTTCTTCCATTTTTACAAGCGACACAAATCACTAAATGCTGTTAAAGTTTAAAGATCGGATATAACACATGACCGAGACACGAATGCGACAAAATTACAATAATATGAAATAATATCATAAGCCGATAAATGAACTCACCTTAATGTGGTTTATGACAGTTTTTAAGTCTTCAGATTCTTCGCATTTTCCTGTCGAGTTTACTTTCGGTTTTGACTCAAAGAAGTGAAGAATGCGCAGAAAGACTCTTCCTTCTTCTCTAGTTTATTGGGGGTGGGCAAACAACGAACAAAAGTGCATTAGCCAGTCCCTCCAAGATTTCGCTAATTTTTTTTTGTGGTTTTTGTTATCAAAATGTCTGATTACGTGGTGGTAATTTCCAAAAAATTGCGCTAAATTTGCAATGTTGTTTTTTTTTTTAGATAGCACATTTACCATATTGTATTATGTTAGAATATTCAAACATGACAAAGAACAAACAATGTATAAAGCTGTTTTTTTCCCCAAAGAAACAAATGTGACCTGTGCTGGCAAAATTAGTCCGAATACGCACAGGGTAATTTTGAGCTACACGCAAAAAAA
>NW_015646032.1:289-626 GCF_001515625.1 Sinocyclocheilus rhinocerous | reverse complement strand
AAAAAATTTAAATGGAGTTATCGGTTTTTGCAAATGAACTCTTCAAATAGAAATTGTATAATTTAGATGTTAATTTAAAAACAATTTAAATGTTTGCATACAAAAATGTTTTAATTTGAGTGTTGATTATTATAGTTAAATAGTAATTGAATTTAAGTTTGGGCTCTGTTGTTAATTGTAACGTCTCGGTTATGTATGTAACCCTCGTTCAAGGAGGAAAGAAACGGAGACGTCACGTCGTGACCGACGAATTGGGATCTCGCTTCGAGAGACCAATCTACTTCGAATGTAACTAAACGAGCCAATGCACATTGGCATGCAATTATTGGTTGCAGCC
>NW_015646032.1:0-209 GCF_001515625.1 Sinocyclocheilus rhinocerous | reverse complement strand
CAGGTTTTCGCTGAGGAGCCGAGCCGGTGACCCGGCTGCTCAGCGGTGGTACAGCAGCCGTTGCGACGGGACGTGACGTCTCCCTTCCCTCCTTCAGGGAACGAGGGTTAAATATGTAACCGAGATGTTCCCTTTCAGTCGCCCTGTGCGAGCCACCTGCGCCTCTTTTTGGTGTAGGCCGGGGCTCGCAACAAGAAGACCATTCACCG
>NW_015646031.1:0-557 GCF_001515625.1 Sinocyclocheilus rhinocerous | reverse complement strand
TACCACTCTTGATCAAGAAGAACAAAAGGCCGACTTGAACTTGCTACAATTAACTCTTGATCAAGAAGAACAAAAGGCCGACTTGAACTTGCTCAAATTCATTTGTGTAGACCTGTGGAGCTCTGGAAGAATGTTTAATGGAGTGATGTGACCAAACTGGAACTTTTTGGACCCATGGATCAGCGGTATGTCTGCTGCAAAAAAGGCAAAGCTCATAAGCAGAAGAACACCATCTCCATCGTCAAACTTGGAGGTGGATCAGTGCTGTTATGGGGTTGCTTTACTGTAGCAGGAAGTGGAAATCATGACCGTATGAAGGACATCATGGATTCTTTGAATTATCAGGCCATTTTGACAAGAATTGTGATGCCTTTGGTGCAAAGACTGAAACTGATGATCAAATGACTTTCCTGCAGGACAGTCATCCCAAAGAACACATCCAAATCTACTTTTGCTTGTTTCATGGATCAGTGATCAGTGAGTGGCCTGTTCAGTCTCCAGATTTAATTCTTATTGAAAATATCTGGTTGAATTTAAAGAAAGCAGTGGCAATGTGA
>NW_015646030.1:0-540 GCF_001515625.1 Sinocyclocheilus rhinocerous | reverse complement strand
TGAAATATCGCATAAACATTTGCAAATTAGCACCTTTTCCATCCAGTGAGTCAGAGAACAAAATCGTCAGTTCTGTGGAACGCAAAGACTTTTTAAGAATCTTCACTCAGCTTCTATTCATATTGAGCTTGGTGTGAGAAAAAGATTTAATATAAACACAAAATGTCAAGTGATGTCAAGCTGTGATGCATCTAACAACACCATATTTGTTTTTTGGAAAAATGATTCCATAAAAAATGACTTAAATAACAACCTGATCGCTATATGACTTCAGAAGACAAGAAAATAACGCATAAAATAACACTTTTATGGTTTTGTTGTTGTTGTTCAAAAGTTGCCTGGCAACTGACTGAAAATAAGTTTGAGTTGAAATACTAAAACTAAAAATAAATTAAAGCTAAATAGAAATATTTAAAAACAAAATTATTTAAAAACATGACAAAATTACTTAATTACATGTAAAAAAAAAAAATTTTTTTACAAATAAAATATTTGTAAATATTTATATAACATTATATAACAGTATCTAAATAATACTAA
>NW_015646029.1:0-2536 GCF_001515625.1 Sinocyclocheilus rhinocerous | reverse complement strand
CTATATATTAAGAATATAAATTTTTTATGCAAACTTTTTGCAACATAAAACTAACTATACATTGCAAAAATAGTAATATTAATTATTTAATAAGATTTGATATTTACAAATATACTTATAACAAAATAATAATTTACAAATAAAATAATAATTAATAATAATAATAATTAATATTTATATATTTATTTAATAATATTTAATTCTTAATGATTGCCATTGTCTTGCTTTTTCTGTAAATTATCTAATTATCCTTAAAACAACATAGAAATATCTTTAAAAATTATGTGATAAAGAAGACTTGTTTTTGGAAAATGTGAGCCTGGAGCACAAAAGCAGTGTTAAGTCGCTGGGGTATATTTGTAGCAATAGCCAACAATACATTGTATGGGTCAAAAATATAGATTTTTCTTTTATGCCAAAAATCATTAGGATATTAAGTAAAGATCATGTTCCATGAAGATATTTTGTAAATTTCCTACTGTAAATATATCAAAACTTCATTTTTGATTAGTAATATGCATTGCTAAGAACTTCATTTGGACAACTTTAAAGATGATTTTCTCAATATTTAGATTTTTTTGCACCCTCAGATTCCAGATTTTCAAATAGTTGTATCTCAGCCAAATATTGTCCTATCATAACAAACCATACATCAATGGAAAGCTTATTTATTCTTATACATTATTGCCATTGTCTTGATTCTTCTGTAAATTATCTAATCATCCTTAAAACAACATACAAATATCTTAAAAAATTATGTGATAAAAGAAGACTTGTAATTGACCCTTATGACTGGTTTTGTGCTCCAGGGTCACATACAGTATAGATTTTTATCTAGGTTTTTTTTTTTTACAGCTCTGACTCATAAATTTATTCAGGTGTTGCAATATCAAGATTTAGACAATAAAATGAAAATGTACAAACAAGTGTTTATTCTCTCTCTTTTTTTTTAACTCACCGCGGCAGGCCCGAATATTACAGAAGCGGTTTTCCACGTTACCGCCCAGGACTCTGACGCATAAATGTATTCAAGTGTTGTAATATCAAGATTTAGACAATAAAATCTAAATGTACAAACAAGTGTTTATTCTCTCTCTTTTTTTAACTCACCGCGGCAGGCCCGAATATTACAGAAGCGGTTTTCCACGTTACCGCCCAGGATGTCCTGGCACCAGGTCCCATTGACGCCCGGGGCGAGGAAGGTGCGGACGCGCTGCTGCTGTCCCACGCCGCAGGAGCGAGAGCAGGAGCTCCACTCGCCCCACATCATCCAGGAGCAGTTCCTGTGAGTGCATTCAGGGCCCGGACACACACCACCATCTGAGCCACAAAACACCTTCACATTACTCACAACACTACACTAGAGACACGATTAACTCCACACAACAAGCAAGCATGTATGTATGCATAGTATGAGAATTTTCTGTATGCATCCCACAATGCAATGCACTTGATTTCACCTTCCATTTACATTACATAAGCAATATATAAACTGTAATTTTTATTAAACTGCCTGTATTTACTGTAAAGTAAACAATCTGAATAAATTTAAATGAACAAACTTGGTGTTGCATTTGCAACCATGTGAAAACAGGGGGTGCTGCAGCCCCCTCAGCACCCCTACTTCCCGCGTCCCTGCATTACATAAGCAATATGTAAACTGTCATTGTTATTAAACTGCCTGTATTTACTGTAAAGTAAATAGAATATACATAGATGTTATAATGAGAAGGCACAGATATTGAGGTTAATATCATCAGAGGGATGTGCAGATTGAGGTGAGCTGTACCGGGACACTGAGGCAGGTTACAGACTCGATCCTGTCGGGTTTCTCCAGAGCAGTGTTCATGAACACACTCCCTCATACGGACCTTCAGAGCAGGAGAAACCGGATCACTGCAGGTTCTGGAGCATGGAGTCCACGCCGTCCACTGGGAGAAACCAGCATCCTCGTCTGATGAGAGAGCAGAGACTATATTACAAGATTTATATTTATTATTATTATTATTGTGAATAAATAAACAACAACAACAACATAATAATAATAATAATAATTTATAGAATAATGTTTACATATTATAATCATAATATATTAATAATAACAACACCAACAAATAGATTATTTATTATTAATAACAATTTATTATTAATTATTATTTATTATTTATATATATGATTTATTATTAATATGTAATAAAATAAATGTAATAAATGTATTTTATAAATGTTAATTTAAATAAATGTAATTTATAAATGTTATTTATAAAAAAAATGAATAAGTAAATAAATATTTCATTATTACTGTTGTTAATAATAAAAAAGCAAACAAATAAATAATCTCTTCATTGCTATAAATATTTCTGTTAACAATAATAATAATAATTATTATTAATTAATAAAACCTAAAATCGCTATTATTGCATGTAAACAAATAAATAAAAACATTTTCATTAATATTGTTATTATTAATAATAATGTAATGAATAAAATTAAATAAATATTTATTATTAACAACAACAACAACAACAACAATAAT
>NW_015646028.1:320-642 GCF_001515625.1 Sinocyclocheilus rhinocerous | reverse complement strand
AATTACTGAAGCAAAATTTCTATTCTAACCCTTTAACCCAATTTTAATTGATTAAATTTGCAATTGCTTGCGATTAGATCAATTTAAGCCACTAAACTCCGGGAAAGTTTTCAGTCCAGTGGTCCAGTAAGCGAATGCATTCAAACAATCCGTCTAAAACAGCGCTAATATAAAGGAAAGCTGATTACATACATCAGAGATTGCAGAGAGAACAGATACTCACGTTGCGTTTTCAGTGAATTATTCATTCCAGTGTGTTTCGCTTTTAAACATGAGCTCTGTCATATTCTGTGATTGTCTCTGAAGAGCGCGAGCCCTCACA
>NW_015646028.1:0-252 GCF_001515625.1 Sinocyclocheilus rhinocerous | reverse complement strand
TTGTCAACACATTCCACCGCTGTATGGCCAGATGAGACTCAAACTACGGTTTCTCGACTTGATAACCAGTCTCGCTAGTAAAGTTTTGATGGATGAAGACTGCAATCAAGGTAAAGACGATTGCGGTGGCGTACAGGAGTCATACAGTAAGCATGCGTGAGTCCGTTATAATAATGCGTGTATAAGTGCTCTTGACACACTGATCGTACATTGTATTTATGCACAGGCAGAGACATTTCCGTACATTCACGT
>NW_015646027.1:0-514 GCF_001515625.1 Sinocyclocheilus rhinocerous | reverse complement strand
AACGTCCAGCTTTACCATAAATATTTACACCTGTTGCACCAACTGCGTGGCGCAGACACATTCTGCCGCAGTTATAGATATAGCGGAGACCACGTTCACGCCGCAATGGCTACAACTACTAATACAGAGCTGAACTGCTCAAGACATCAATGATGTCAAATGGTTCAGTTTCTTTTAATAATCCCAGTTCATATGTAATATTTTACTGCATAATTATTACATGCTTGACAGAAATATATTTTGTATTCAATGTCGACAGTGTGGTAGGATAGTCTACACTGAGCTTTGCGATGGATATCGCTTATCCTGCCCGAAAACACCATAAACATTACAGTTCACGTCTCCAGTAATTATTAACTAACAGACATGAATCCTAAAAACGAATAATGTCCGAGCAAATCATGACTTTTCACTTGACACGTACCTCTGACTAGGAGTAAGATTTAGTGTCAGACGTAGCACTACGCCCAGATGGAGCAACCAACCGGCCCAGGACTGCAGCGGACTGGTGCTG
>NW_015646026.1:0-623 GCF_001515625.1 Sinocyclocheilus rhinocerous | reverse complement strand
GCGATGTCAATTTGTAAAGAAACACTACGTGCCAGTGCACATACTGATGGAACGTGATACACATGCGCATGATGTCACAGTTTTCACAAATTCACGTTTTTGTAGTTTACACAGAGACGATAAATGTATAATTTTCAAAAGCTTGCACTTTGAAATCCATTTTCAAAAGTTTGATTTCAGGCCCACAAAACACAGTTGTCATGTAAATGAATGGCCAAAACACATGTTTTTAGCTGAAAATGGTGTCATGTAAACAGCCCTTTAATATGATAGTTAAGTGATTAATTGAGTGATGGTTGAGCATTAGTTATGAACACCTGCTGTTAACAAGCAGAATCACTGAAGGAAAGAGAAACAACAAGAGACGAGATGAGCAGAAACACGAGAACTACAACCACAGCTTTAGATGAAATCAACTGAAATAAAAGACGACATTAAATTTCTCAGGATTAAACAACTGTACACACAGTATCACCAGCTTCACTCATAACTAACCAGATTGACTTTATTTCTGTCAGACATCTGCAGAAGTTCTTATTGAGAACTAACAGAGTTTTTTTTTTTGATAAAGCGCTATGTAAATAAGGGTTTAGATGCTGATGATTTATTGAAAATAAAAACGT
>NW_015646025.1:0-699 GCF_001515625.1 Sinocyclocheilus rhinocerous | reverse complement strand
TAATTGTTTTCCTTACGCATGGGCCAGAGCATTCTTGGCCTATAATGCAGCATATTTTGGGTTTTTAAACACTCTACCATCTATACAATGGTTTGGATCATCAAAAAAATGAACATAATAATAATAATAATAATAATAATAATAATAATAATATGTGTAACTCTACTTTGACTTCTTCCTCAATATGTCTTTTGAGATCCTCAATTTGCTGAGTAAAAGCCTGTTTTCCTCTACTTAACTGTGAAACAAGTGCTTCTTTCTCTTCCAGTTGCCGGCTAAATTCACCTTAGAAACAGGTTACAGATATTAGCATGAAATATAATAACAGAATCTTTTAACTCAATTTTGTTTTTTAAGGGTCAAGATCAAATTATCTTCATCTCCTGCGCTCCATCAAGCCACTCCCATAATAGCTGCCAGCACTCAAATTAATGCACAACTCAGATTAACTGTATAGCATGTGTGTAAGACTCGAATACAATCATAAAGTAAATATTTTATCACAAATAAATCTTTCAATGAGTAAAACTGGCTGTGTCTATAGTATTATAGACTACACAACATTATAATATTATTTTCAAATTAATTTTTAAATTATTATCACTTTAAATGATTCTCCCTGGATTAGTAGGGTGCTCTTGAAATACATTATCAGTGGCTGGGATAGATTTTAAAGAGGTCATATGACGTTGCTAAAAA
>NW_015646024.1:0-563 GCF_001515625.1 Sinocyclocheilus rhinocerous | reverse complement strand
TGCGACCATTATTAAAGGGGAGCAGATTCAGAGGGTAGAAGAGTAGAAATACCTTGGAGTTGTTTTAGGGATAAATGGATTGACGCTGTGAACAAAAAGGTCCAGCAAACCAAACTGAGGTGGGATAAATGGACTGACGCTGTGAACAAAAAGGGCCAGCAAAGACTATATTTCCTTAGGAAGATGGTGTCATTTAGTGTAAGCCCTCCATTGTTAAAGGTGTTTTATAACTCTTTTATTGAAAGTGTATTGACCTTTTGTATTATTTGCTGGTTTGGGAATGTTACGGTGGAACAAAAGAGTTTGTTCAGTAAATTTTTAAGTACTGCGGAGTAAATTACTTGGTATCCCTGTGATGGGTTTACAACAAATATATCAGATTAGATGTCTTTGTAAAGCTATGAAAATTATATCTGATAATAGGCACCCACTGTATAATGAGTTTGAGCTTTTGCCTTCAGGTAAAAGATTTAGGATACCGGTGTTTTTTTAAAATAGGGGGAAAAATCTTTTCTATAACAGGCAGTGAAGTTCTTAAATGAAAGATAGGTAAGAAAGATGTT
>NW_015646023.1:0-601 GCF_001515625.1 Sinocyclocheilus rhinocerous | reverse complement strand
GGTTCGACGAGGCGGTATAGGCGTAATCTCAATCAGGTTGGTTGAATTCTCAGGTTCAGGTTCAGGTTCTTGGTCAGTTTTATCACTTCGGAACATGCGCGGGACGCCGGACGTACATTTGTTTCCATTCCGGGCATGTTCAAAATTCTAATCATAACACAGTTGACAATTATTAAATGTTTAGCTACTTACATATTGCATCTCACTTTTTGACCTTAAAACTGAAGCGTCATGCTGAAATTCTTGTTGTGTCAGCGGCAGACCAAGACCGAATGATTGGCGCGCCAGCGGGCGGAAGGCGAGCGATAGCTTCTAAAGCTGTATCAACCGGAGTCAAATCAATAAGTTGCGTTCCTTCCTCCTTGATCCTTTCTTCCAGTTCTGGATCGAGGACGAAGGAATGCTGTTTGAAGAAGGGTGAGATTTCGAGTTCGGCCTGATACTCGTCGTCGGTAAGGTGATACAATGCTAAATCGTCAATATGGAGGATCGACCCCTTAGGGACATTGATCCATAAAGTTTGGGTGGGCAGGATAATGCGCGTGGCAGTGTCATTTTGATCGTAGGTGAGGGTAGCTGTACGCACTGGGGTGTCGACTAG
>NW_015646022.1:0-469 GCF_001515625.1 Sinocyclocheilus rhinocerous | reverse complement strand
TTCACTCAACAAATTGCCAGGAGCAAGCTAAACAAAGAGCAGCTGCTTCACACAGAGATTGATTGTGACTTTATTTGTGTGCTATTGTCTGTGTTAAACTCCTCCTCTTGCCATTATATATATGATCGCTATGCAGGTTTACTTTATCTGTAGAGGATAACGGACAGAGAACTACTTTAAAATAAATTTGTTGTTTTTTTTGTTAAAAAAATTCTTTCATTTTGTATACTGAATGATTTCTGAATTTTAAATAACATTTAGAAAAGCAAACGATAAGTGATAGTTTCACATGCCCCCTATATGTATACCCTTTCATATTCTCCCAAATTCACAGGTGTTGCCACATTCTAACTTTTGGAGCTGTGGCTTTAAAAAAAACTAACTGTGGTTTGATGCTATTTGATTAAAGACTGTTCAAAGCACATTTTTTATTTGAGTTTTTGTAAAGCTTCTCTGGTATTTTGTATCA
>NW_015646021.1:0-1095 GCF_001515625.1 Sinocyclocheilus rhinocerous | reverse complement strand
GGTGGAAGACATGGAAATAGTTTGTCATTTTTTACCCTATTGTTTTGATGATTTAATTAATCATCCGATTTTCATCAACTCACAAACCACCTGCAGTTCCCTCATTGTGGGTTCATAAGGAACTGCTTGCTTTTTCGATCAAGACACACTTATATATGGCCCTGACCGCATACCTTTTCAAATTTTTTGTACTTTTTGAGAAAGAGCAATAGGGCTGGGTATCGTTCAAAAATTTTCGATATCGATACCGATACCTTGACTTCGATACCAGTTCCTGAACAATACTTTTTTCTTTACCAATTTTATGAAATCAATTCCTGAACGATACTTTTTGCGATACCAATTTTAGTAAATCAATTTTAACAAGATTACATTATCTAAAAAAATAACTTTGGTTTTATTTTTCAGCTTGTTGATGTTTATACAATCTCAAAGACTCGTCTCCTGAGCCACTGCACAAAGGAACAAAATGTAACCAACACAATAAATCAGTGCAAATAGTTTTAATAAAGCTCAAATAGTCTTCAGTTTACACATCTGTTAGGCTACATTTACACTAGTGCGTGTTCGTTTTAAAACGCATAGCTCAGACAGAATCATGATATCTATTTATTTTCCATTGATTTACTGATGAGCATTAGCAGCTTCTAGCGCTGTCTGCCTGTGTCCTCTCTTCCATGATCGCTGCTCTGACTCAGAGTCAGAGGTAATAACATATTTAATTTCAGCAACATTACATGGCCATGAGGCTACAAATAACATATTTCTGCAACATTATATGACCAAAACCCTCATTAGATCACAATCTGAGGTTATTACAAACACTCGATGGTGGTTTAAAGTGAGTTTTGAGCAAAAGCGGAATATAAATCTTATTTATTGTCTTATGTAGCATGATGCTACAGTTTGCATGAATGGTCACATAACACGCGCTTTCGGGCGTGTAGTATGAACGGATATGATCGGAACTCCACGCAGCTCCCGCGCTAACGTTACTCTCCATTGGAAATGAATGACTGAATGACCGGTTTGTCGCTTGTCGGAGATAGAGGAAAGCCGGCTTGAAACACAGTGGAAACGCCAGTATGACGAGGA
>NW_015646020.1:0-498 GCF_001515625.1 Sinocyclocheilus rhinocerous | reverse complement strand
AAGCTGCTTTGTTTTATTATATTTCATTTCATTTCATTTTTTTTTATTTTACTGACAGGCATCACTAGATATTAGATATTAGCTTGTCATCTGATGTCAGCAATCCACGGTGTACAAAATAATTCATTTGTGATTGGCTAAGCACAGAATGAATTATTTTTCTTTGTTTATATAAATACAGAGTTCTGGCATGAAACTCTAGATGGCGCAGTCCGATAGGTCTAGCTCAATTTAACCTGGTGACATCTTTGTCACATGGCAGCTGATTGGTTCTCTCCTGTATTGGTAGCCAATGAGCTCGCTGCTCAATATTCAAATACCTGGCTTTTGTTTGCTGTAGCATTTGGCAGCGCACTTCAGAGCAGCCTAAATCAACATCTAAGATAAGTGAATGCTTTTTAAATCCATATCTCTGTATATGTTTGGGTGGTCTTCCTAATTGAATACAAAATGAGCAACCGTAAACAATTTTAAAATAAGTATCATGTTAGCAGTTTG
>NW_015646019.1:0-560 GCF_001515625.1 Sinocyclocheilus rhinocerous | reverse complement strand
ATGGAGTCTCTTGTGCTCATCAAGGCTGTATTTATTTGATCAGAAAAACTAAAACATTTGGGATAATGTAAGTACACAAGTCAGCAAAATATATAACACTGTTCTAGTGATTTTTGGATATTTTAATAAAAAAAATCTTACATATTGTGACTTTAAATGCATAAGTCAATGTAAATGTAACTGGTTTAAACTCTATACTGACACCTATTGGCCTGGATGCATGAGGTTTGTTTGCTAACTGAACAGCATTCTAATATGCTGATTTATTATCAGTGCTGGAAACGGTTGTGCTGCTTCATGTTTTTTTTTTGGAAACTGATACTTTTTTTCTGGATTCTTTTATGAATAAAAAGTTAAAAAGAACAGCATTTATTTAAAATTTAAATCTTTTCTAACAATATGAGTCTTTACTATCACTTTTTATCCATGTAACACATCCTTGCTGAATAAAAGTATTCATTACGTTCAAAAAAAGAAAGAAAAAAATTTACTTACTCCAAACTTTTGAACGGTAGCGTACAGGTGCATCTCAATAAATTAGAATGTCGTGGAAAAGTTCA
>NW_015646018.1:394-536 GCF_001515625.1 Sinocyclocheilus rhinocerous | reverse complement strand
TGTGCCTCTAGAAGCTTGCGTTCTGCAAGTGAACGATGCATTATTATGCCATCCCAAAGAGGCACAAAATCACTTTCACAGACTTTTTCCATTAACTGTTCCCTCCTGGTGGAATGACCTGCCCAAATCAATCCGAGCAGCT
>NW_015646018.1:0-345 GCF_001515625.1 Sinocyclocheilus rhinocerous | reverse complement strand
TAACCATCTTCAAGAATCAAAAAAACATACATCTGTTCCATCTTTATTTCACCCTCTAACTCTAGTACATTCTACTCTATTTTAATTCTTAACACTAGCTTTCTATTTTTTCTATTCTATCTACTTGTTTTTCTTTGTGTGTCTGTGTGTGTGTGTGTATATATATATATATACCTTGCTACGTGTACTGCTTTAGGCTAACCGAGACTTGTCATTTGCACTTATATATTGTTGCTCTTTTGATTGCTTCTATTGTCCTCATTTGTAAGTCATATTGGATAAAAGCGTCTGCTAAATGACTAAATGTATATACAGTGGGTACGGAAAGTATTCAGACCCCCTTAA
>NW_015646017.1:0-1143 GCF_001515625.1 Sinocyclocheilus rhinocerous | reverse complement strand
GTCTACCTGGACAGACAGGATTTGTTCACAGCGTGAGCAACACTCTCCTCTGGATACTGAGAAAGACGCCGACAGATTCTCAGCAGCTGCCTGGTGGACAATGAAGAAGCAAGGGACAGGGCCTGAACACAGCACAAAAACACAAAACAACATTTACTTTTCATCTCACCAAAAGCAAAGCAAAGCAAAACAAAACAAAACAAAACAAAACAAAACAAAACAAAACAAAACAAAAAACAAAGCAAAGCAAAGCAAAACAAAGCAAAGCAAAGCAAAACAAAACAAAACAAAAGCAAAGCAAAGCAAAGCAAAGCAAAACAAAACAAAACAAAACAAAACAAAGCAAAACAAAACAAAACAAAACAAAACAAAACAAAACAAAACAAAACCAAAGCAAACAAAACAAAGCAAACAAAACATGAACATAAAAATGTCATTTAAAGTGAAACGACATATGTTTGTAAGGAAAAGTGTGTTTAAGTCAACACATTGTGAAGCATGATGTACAATCGTTTTACTTCAGAAGACACTAATTCATTTTAATTAATGTGGTTTTTAAAGTGTCTGTCATCTTTGGAGGTTCTGTACATTTACATCATATGGAGTCATGAAGATGAATTATTTTTTTATAAGAATCTCAGTTTGTGTTCATCTGAAGAAAGTAAGTCATATACATCTGGGACGGCATGAGGGAGAGTAAATGATTAAAGAATAATAAAAAAAATCCCTTTATTGGAAAAATATTAACCAAGGCCACTGTAAAAGAGGACAATCGCTGATGCGCTCCATTACATATTTAAGGTTTCTGGGACAGAGCTAACTTAAACACCAGTTAGCAGCAGACTAAGCACTTTCTAAAACAAGAAAACCTATGTTGTGTTGTCTAAGCAGGAACCCTTAACAAATAAGTAAGTGCTGAAGGCATCGATTTGTTCTTCGAAGGTTTTAGGGACCTTAAACTGGAAAGCTCACCGTTAGATCGTTGAATTTTCTCAGACTGTGAGTCAGGTGTTGCAGCTGCTCTACTGCTTCTTTGGGGACATTTAGGATCTGTTATAAAAATAATATGTATACAAGACTCCAATCCAAAAAGCAAGTATCAAAGCTATATGATAATTTGATTCAACACAAAATGCAGTTCGT
>NW_015646016.1:0-867 GCF_001515625.1 Sinocyclocheilus rhinocerous | reverse complement strand
GAAACGCCGGGCAGGGAAATGTAAACTAAAATAAGTGCACAATGGGTATCAGTCTTTCATTTTGCTTTCTTCTCACACTACTGTTTCTTTCTACTTTCCTATCCTATCTTATTATGGATGTCCTAAGAGTGGGGTCTCTTAACGTAAATGGGATTAGGGATAAAAATAAATGGTTATTACTAAAAGAAAGTATAGAACTAAAAGAGATTAATGTGATGTTTCTACAAGAAACACACAGTGATATAAATAATGAAGTAGATTGGGATTTTCTGCTGAATTAAATGTAAGCATATTATCTGTTAATGAATTAGAAAGGGGGCGGCTTCTTTTAATTAAAGCTAAAATAAAAGATATCGCACCCTTGACTTTGTTATTGATAGAAATGGAGAAGAACCACATCTTGCTTCTGCTAAAGTTTTAAAGACAACAATCACTCAGTTAGGGTTAGTAGATGTGTGGAGAGAAAAAATAAATATGTTAGACAATATAGTTGGATTAAAGTGGCAGTAGGTAGAATTAGTGCGGCACGTTTAGATCGATTTTTAAAGCGGCAGTAGGTAGAATTAGAGCGGCACATTTAGATCGATTTTATGTACATAACAATCGGTGTAATAGAGTGATAGGTGCATATATCACACCCTGTATTATCTCTGATCATCAGCTTATTACTGTGAATGTTATTTTATCAGAAACAAAACCACAATTCTTTTACTGGAATTTTGATATTAAATTAATTCAAGATGTTATTTTTTATGAGAATTTTAAATTGATTTGGAATTGTTGGGTTGAGGCAAAAAATGATTATGATAATCTTCTTCAGTTGTGGGAGATAGGGAAAACTCAGATTAAGCTTTTCTGTCAACAATT
>NW_015646015.1:0-959 GCF_001515625.1 Sinocyclocheilus rhinocerous | reverse complement strand
CCTGCACATGCAAATCTTTTTGACGTCATTCTACCTTCATAAGAAACTCACCAACAGCAGGTCACACGGATCAATACTCGACAAACGACAAAGGCAACATGAGGGCTATTAGGTGCGTTCGACTTGAACCACGGCTACAGACGGCAGTCAACGAGAGTAGCCGCTTGCAGTCGGTGGTGGAGTTGAAATTCGTCGGTCATCCGACGTGACGTCTCCGTTCCCTCCTTCAGGGAACGAGGGTTACCATACGTAACCGAGACATTTCTGTTGCTCATGAAAACGTTTCTGAAACGTCTGTGTATTTGACAAATATTGCATTTAATTCACTTCATCTGTGATAGAGTATGCAAACACCGCGTGAGCGTCACTAACGGGAGCAGAAAGTGTCCGGCTTGATGTGTCTGTTTTCAACTCCGCCCCCGACTGCAAGCGGCTGCTCTCGTTGACTGCCGTCTGTAGCGGTGCTTCAAGTCAAACGCACCTTATAATAGGTGCTAATAAATACTAATAAAGAGGGGGTATATATGCTTTCATGATAAACGTGACTCAATATAACATTGCGACTACAGTAAAAAAGCTTTTAATGTTCTAAAAACACAGATTTATGAGCAGTATTGGATTTGAAGATGTTAGAAACACACGTCATTGTTGCCATGTGGTGAATTTGGCCAATCGTGAAACAGCTGTGTCGTCATCAGCGCTCCTGCAGTCGCTCTGAAAAAGCTGCGCCAGCTGAGTCAGCCGGCTGCTCTCGAAACGATATCGCGGTACTTTGATGCCACACGTGACAGTGACGTAGAGTCGGCGCCGGTTCAAGTCGGACAAAATTTCTAACAGGCATGCACTGCTTCAAGTCAGCCGCTGATCGGTTTGCGCGGCGCGGCATGAAGTCGAACGCACCTAAACGCACCTACAGAGTAGCACATGACATGATCACATGAGGGGCAAGGAACACATGA
>NW_015646014.1:433-589 GCF_001515625.1 Sinocyclocheilus rhinocerous | reverse complement strand
ATCTATCATATGATATGAAGATCTAGTGTTTGTGTAAATATATGAAAATGTTCTATATTTTGAGGTCATTTTCTATCGAAATATTCTGTTTTTGAGACCTTTGTAACTGTTATAGCGCCACCTATGGTCCAATCTCCATGAAACTTTGCATACTTG
>NW_015646014.1:0-380 GCF_001515625.1 Sinocyclocheilus rhinocerous | reverse complement strand
GGCACACGTTTTCACTAACATTCATAAAGTTTCGAGTTTTTGTTTAGGTTTTAAAGGCTTTTCGGTAAATTTGGCCACGCCCCTTTTTTAATGAGCCCGTGATAGCTAACCAAAGGACAAAATTCAACATTTGTTTCATAATTATTGATCGGGAGAGTCCAGAGAATATTACTGATGTGATTTGATCGAGATTGAGCGAAAAACCTAGAACTAGTTCACAAAAGTAGGTTTTTTACGCATTTGTGAATATTTAATGAACGATTTGATTGACAGCATGAGTCCTAGAGGTAAAGTTGTTCAGAATGAGGAGATCTGTCATATGATATGAAGATCTCGTGTTTGTGTGAATATTTGAACATGTTCTACATTTTGCGGTCCTT
>NW_015646013.1:0-830 GCF_001515625.1 Sinocyclocheilus rhinocerous | reverse complement strand
AACAGAAGAGGGCACTATTTTGTTTTGTGAACTGCAAAACTACAGGGAAATGTTTGATACAGGGAAGAGGTTGTGAAAATAGAAAGGCGGTGGCATGGGCAAGTTTTCTCAGCATGCTTTACAACACAAGCCAGGGGAGTTATAACTTTGATACATAAATCTGTGCCTTTTCAAGTGCAGGATATAATTAAGGATTCAGCTGATAGATTTGTAATAATTCAAGGGGTGCTGTTGACAGAGAGAATAAATTTAGTGAACATATATGGTCCTAACAAAGATGACCCCAGGTTTTATAGTAATATATTTCTATTAGTTGCTTCACTACAAGGACAAAATATTATAGCAGGGGCTATAAACTGCACCCTTGATCCAAAAATGGATCGTTCTACAGGCATTGATACTAGTCATTTATACTCTAGGAAGCAGATACAGCACTTTATGAAAGAGCTTGACCTAGTGGATATATGGAGACATCTTAATCCGACAGTAATTTCTTATTCTTGTTATTCTGCAACACACCAAACTTACTCCCGAATTGATTATTTTTTTATTTCAGCCCAAATACTGTATAAGATCATAGATTGTCAATATCATAATATTGTCATTTCTGACCACGCAGCAGTATATTTGATATACATGGATACAGACTTGGTTAGAAACCCTCCAAAATGGCGCTTTCAAACAGGGTGGTTGGAAGATCCATCATTTGTTGAACAAATAGATATTTACTTTGAAACAAACCTATCTGAAATGTCGTTGGGAGGCATTTAAAGCTTTTTTGCGGAGACAAATTATCAGTTTTTGTAGTTCAAAAAAGAAAAAATCTCAAC
>NW_015646012.1:1405-3685 GCF_001515625.1 Sinocyclocheilus rhinocerous | reverse complement strand
TGTTTTTTACACTACCATTGAGAAAGTTTAACCAAACTATGTTACGGACTTTTCATTAAGACCCTAAAGAATCATATCAACTTGAAAATGGGCATTCGATGACCCCTTTAAAAGCTTTTTATGGTCTTTTTGTGACTTTAAACCGATTCACAGACAGTGAAGGAGAAAGAAAAAGAGAAAAGAGTCAGGAAATGTTGCAAGCTGCACTCAAACTTGTTACACCGACATGAACACCACAGCTCAAAAAATTAAAAAAGGGGAAAAAAGGGGAAAAATGTGGAAAAAGGAAAAAAAAAAAATATAATAATCATAATTAAATAAAAAAGAGAAGGAAAAAAAGAAAAACTGAAAAGAAAAGAAAAAAGAAAAGAAAAAAAGAAAACAAGAAAAAAAAGAAAAGGAAAAAGAAAGGATGAAGAAAAAGAAATGTAAAAGGAAAATGAAAAAAAAAAACACATGAGCACCGCATCTCAACCTGTAAGAAAGGAAAAAAATTTAAAAGAAAAGAAAAAAAACAGAAGGGAAAAAAAGAGTAAGGAAAACACAAGAAAAAGGAAAATGAAAAGTAACAAGCATCGCATCTCAACCTGGAATGAAAATAGGAGAAAAAATAAAAAAGACAAAAGAAAGAAAGAAAGAACGAAAGAGAAAGAAAAGGAAAAACAAAAGAAAAGCTGGTTCAACTCAACTCTGGAAATATCCAAATCATTAACGCACTACTGATTGACTCCAAAATATTTTTGTGTGCACAAACAGGCAGCGACATATGCCTTCACTGGTTGTTTCATTCAACAGTGACAGATTTGTGACTGAACCTGTCAGAGAGAGTGTCAGGTCACTCATCTGATCACTGTAACCTTCAATGGCCTTTATTAGCACGACTGAATGAATGAAATTACAACCAAACACTTCATTTGTGCGAATGCAAAATCCATAAGAATTTAGACTTGTGATTTAACTAATTAGTGGGTCAACACCGTGAGTGTGTGTGCAACAGTCACACAACTGAGCCTCCTGGAGTGTGTGGAAGCAGTCTGCTCGGAGCATCACATGCATCTAATTGTCTGTGGCGTACTGCTCTACATTACGGCGGATTCACTTTATCGATTTAAAATTGGCAGAGAGCTCAAGTGGACTGGACTCAGAGGAAGCACAATCTGCATTAAAAAAAAGTGTAAGCAGATTGGCTTTGTGATAAACCAAGCTGTGTAAATATTCTCAAAGTAAGTATTTATGATAATATAATAATTAAAGTGAATATTATTTTAGGATAAAATATTAAATAATAATAATAAAAGGTGTAGAAATTAGGTGTATAGGGGGGGAGTTGTCCGTTCCTGAGTCCGTTCTCTGTTCTCCATCTGCGATCATGTTCGCACCGCACCACACCAGTTGCACCGCCCTGATGTTCTGGGGGAGGTCACTCGGTTTAAATCGTGTTCCAGGGTCACGGGGGACGATCGCCTATAGGGTATGGCAACGAACAATCTGGGTATGGCGGGGGAGGCTAGGGTATGGAGACTGCCATACTCTGCCATTAGGAAATGACGCTCCTGTGTAGGACTATACATTATTTAGATAATTAAACAAAAAAAAAAGTCTGTTAAATCTGATTCTGTCGAATAGAACTGAATAAAAATAATAGATTGATATTTAATATGAATATATTTTCGGTCCAATTTTATTGTTTTACTTTCAATAAAAGTCTGGTAATTTTATTGGCTTGTATTTTTTAAATTCAGTATCATCAAACTTATTGAGTTAAATTAAAAAGTCTTACAAAATTATTTTATATTATTTAATAAATTAATAAATATTAAAAAAAAAAGCATTTTCGGTTTTGGTTTCCAGCCAAGTGCATTCAGAATTTGCATCCCTATAATCAAAAGTGACAGTAAAGACATTCACTGTTACAAATATATTTATAAATATTTATATTTTATTATGTTCTTTATAACTTTCTATTCATCAAATATCCCTGGAAAAAAAATTTCTACAAATATATTTAGCGGCACAACTGTTTTCAATAATGAAAATAACAAGAAATGTTTCTTGAGCACCAAATCTATCAGCATATTAGAATGGATCATGTGACACTGAAGATTGGAGAAATGGCTGCTGAAATTCAGCTTTGCATCAAAGGAAAAGATTAAATTTCAAAATATATTCTAATAGAAAACAGTTCTTTTAAATTGCAATAATATTTCACAATTTTGCGGTTTTTACTGTATTTTCAATTAAATAAATGCAGCCTTGGTGAGCAAAAGAAATGTCTTTGAA
>NW_015646012.1:0-1324 GCF_001515625.1 Sinocyclocheilus rhinocerous | reverse complement strand
TTATT
Organism: Sinocyclocheilus rhinocerous; assembly: GCF_001515625.1. Taxonomy (NCBI): domain Eukaryota; kingdom Metazoa; phylum Chordata; class Actinopteri; order Cypriniformes; family Cyprinidae; genus Sinocyclocheilus; species Sinocyclocheilus rhinocerous. The sequence continues at coordinate 1,319 of NW_015646012.1, read as the reverse complement.
TCATACATTCTGAGATATTTACACTGTTAAAGAGTTGGATTCTTTCTCATGCTAAACATGGCCAAAATTTCAAAAAAACGATTTGGACGTATGACAGAGTATTTCTGTGCCAAATACATTCCTTCCGGGTTTGAATAAGTTTCGGAAAGTTTTTTTCGAGTATGGCCCTTCATGACTACACGAAGGGCAGAATTCCTTGTATGGGCACTTCTCCCGCGTATCAAATTTCTGCAAAAACTGCATCAAATTTCTGTGTTTTGTTGGCAATCGGCACGTAAGTGCATATAATGTAAACAACACAAACATGTTTGCGACTCTTTAGCTCATGTCACCTTTAAAAGTCTGTTATGTGGGGTGGGATTTTGATCCAATAAGATTGCACAGAGGGCGGGACTATCTAGCGCAACACCACCAAAATAGAAACCAGGTGATTGGCAAAATGTCCTGTTGCGGAAGAGATTTTAATCGTGTTGTGCCTGGTTACACTATGCAAGCAGTGGTGCTTTTGCAGCAAGAAAAAAATTTGAGATCTTCGTTTTTCCTTCATTTCTTTCCTTTCTGCTTTATTTCTTTTTCCATTTCTCTCACTCTCTTCGCTTTTCTCATGCTGCAAGAAGGACAGTAGGTCAAGGAAAGAGCGAGCGGTGTGCTGGGGTTTCAGTGTGGTATAGAATGTAAATGAGGTGTGTAGCGAGACTTACTGCGGGTCTCCGTCTGAGGTCTAACCGTATCACAGCTGTGAAAAACCACCGCCACGCTTCAGCCCTATTCCAACCCAGTATCGACAAACAGCGCAAGAGTATCACTGCAAATTGAGCATGGTGTGTTTTTAAATATTTTAAGGTGTACCATCACTATCAGGGAACCATGAGATGCTGCTGGAATGACAATGGTAATCTGACAGTATTACCATCACTGGCTGCAATATATGCGAGACTGGATATATGATATATAATGATAATATATGAGACCCTACACAACTTCAACTTCAAAAATCTGCTTTCTACAGTGGATCTCTATGGATCATCATCTTGCAGCAAAACAGACACCTTTTACAATGTACAAGATTTCAGCATTCAGACCACACTGCAAAGATGGAAAGACATTTGGACCCTATTTGCACCTGTCAAAAATTTATTAAATTAAAAAAAACTTAATTTTATTTTTTAAATAATAAAATTAAGTGCTTAAGTAGTTTAGATATTTATATAATAACAATAAATAAATATATACAACAAAATTGGTTAAATTAAAAAATCTAATTTTATTATTGAAAAATAATAATAATTGTTGTCGTGGTAGTTATTGTTATATATATA
>NW_015646011.1:198-1847 GCF_001515625.1 Sinocyclocheilus rhinocerous | reverse complement strand
TGTGATTGTTGGTACATTTTACCAGTTTTTACCATACTTTAAAATTTTTTTTTAAATAGGACAAATATGCAATATGATGATAATTGAAGACAAAATGTGTTTTACTGAGGAAAAAAAAAAATTTGGTTTTTAAAAAGCCTTTTTCCAAAAGGTACATCTGGAAAAAGGGGGGTCGTCTTATAATCAGGGTCGTCTTATATTCGGGCCAATACGTATTTTTTCCTGCATGCCATGTGCGGGGCTCCGTACTAAATAAATAACTTATTTCTATTGTAATATATTGTAAAATGTAATTTATTCCTGTGATGCGCAGCTGAATTTTCAGCATCATTACTCCAGTCTTCATGATCCTTCAGAAATCATTCTATTATGCTGATTTGCTGCTCAAGAAACATTTCTGAATATTTTCAAAGTTGAAAACTGCTTCATATTTTTGTAGAAACTGACACATTTTATTTTCAGCATTCTTTGATGAATAGAAAGTTTAAAAGAACAGCATTTATTTGAAGTATAAATCTTTTGTAACTTTATAAATGTCTTTACTGTCACTTTTGATCGATATAATTTATTCTCGCTGAATAAAAGTATTGATTTATTTCAAAACATCTTACTAACACCAAACTTTTGAACAACTGTGTATACATGACACAGATGCACTGCTGGAAAGTTTAAAGTTAAAATGGTAAAGATAATACTGATAATTGATATTCAAATGGTCATGTTAACAGCTATATTCATGAATATGTATGGATGCTTTGCACCTCATTATTTTCCTCACACAATTATAAAGCATTTGCACGAAGGTAATTTGAGCAGAAATAAATAATTGCATGTTTTTGCTTCTCATATTTTTGTAGGACTGCACTTATTTCACCAGAAAAGAAATTCTGAGGTGAGGTGCTTATTAAAATAGGCTACTTGCTGATTTTATGTGGCTGAAATTGAAAAGTCATCTGAGCTGCCCAGTTATTATCACTAGTAGGAAGTAGGAAGATGTCACATTACAAACTTACGTGATAGAAGAATAGTTTAAAAGAGTTGCCAATGAATGTTTGTCGTCTTTGCTCAGACTGTTTCATCGATACCGTGATTTAGCTCCGCAGCTCGTGCCGCTGGACTACACAAACCAACCGGAAGTGCGTTTGCCCTACGAACTGATTGGCAGCATGCCGGAGCTGAAGGTACGGCGCAGCTCACTCCTGTGTCCTGTTCCTCATCAATTATGAACTTCCTACTAATTGATCGCAGTCTTGGTGAGGCGTTATTAGATCCCCTTAACTTAAGAGAACCAGCAGCTTAGTTTAGTTTAAAGGGTTAGTTCTACCCAAAAATGAAAATTAGCCCATAAATTACTCACCCTCAAGTCATCCTAGGTGTATATGACTTTCTTCTTTCAGACGAATCCAGTCGGAGTTATATTAAAAATGGTCTTTGATCTTTCATGCTGTTTCATGGCACTCAGCGGGTGTTGCATGCATCAGTCCAAAAGCAGTTAAATAAAAAGTGCCCATCCATTAAAAAAAATGTCTCACACGGCTCCGGGGGGTGAACAAAAGCCTCCTGTAGCGAATCGATGCGTTTTTGTAAAAAAATATCCATATTCAAAACGTAATAATCACTTTAATCTAGCTTGCGCTCACTGTTGTACA
>NW_015646011.1:0-153 GCF_001515625.1 Sinocyclocheilus rhinocerous | reverse complement strand
TGGAAGCAGTTCCGGGCGGATGACGTATGGAGGTCGGCTTTGCGCATGCGCCACTCAGAAGTGACGCAGGGGAGAGATCAAAAACAACAGGTCACTAATTAGAAGTAAAAAACAAGGATTTGTAAAGAAGAATGTCAGAGGATTTCGATATAA
>NW_015646010.1:0-1356 GCF_001515625.1 Sinocyclocheilus rhinocerous | reverse complement strand
TCCACTTTGACGCTTAACCTAGAAGCACAACAGATCAATGGGCCTCTTGACACTGCTTCTTAAAGAACACAGCCCCATTTCTCACCCAGTTCGTTTTATCTGCAGCCCTGTTATGCTACATAAAGGTACCTGAATATGTGTGCTTTTCCAGTAATATCAATGGGTTGGAGACAAAAGTGCAAGTCAGGTGAATGTGACTATTATATATTAAATAAAAGCTCTTATTGTGATATTTTCCAGGACAAAAATAAACCAAAATATAATTCATAAAATAGTTACAAGATTAAAAAAATAACACAGAATACCATGTTGCCAAATAAAGATGTGCCCTTTGAATGCATCAAACAATTTAGCTCACGCAACAAGTGTCCACGATTAAATGATAAACACTAAAATGTAAAATTGCTGTAGATGTAGCATTATAATGAAAAAGGAATAATGAACTAAATGGTACCTTTCTACAGAGCTGCTATTAGATTCTCCTTGCCTTGTCTAGCTTTGACACCACAACTTTCAGATATAATTTTATTTCTTAGCAAAAAATATCTCACAATCAAACACCCAGGGGTGCATTTTCCAAAAGCAAATATGGTCGCAAGCTCTGTCGTTACCAATACAGTTCAATGGAACTAACGACCATATTTAGCTAACGATGCCTTTGGGAAACACACCCCAGGATAGTGGGATATCATGCGCAGTGAAGGATACGTCTATGTTCGTTCAAAAAAAAAAAAATTGATCAGATGAAGGTATCTCAGTAGAAAGTATGTGCCACGATCATAAGATTAGGACATAAGTTGTTGCCTTCCTGCTTCTGTATGCTGCCTGTGAAAACTTCTGGACACATATAAACTATTATAAATAGTAGGTCTATTTTGAAATCAGAATTATAATTAGTGTAAGTTGAAACGAGTATCCCAACATCTGGATGGTCTGCTCATTCTGAAGGCTAATATTTCCCACAATCCATTGCACTTTGGAGAATTCAGTTCAACTACAAACACAATTAAAAGTCATTAAGCTACAAATGTGGTCAATGTGTGAGTGCAATGGTTATGTAGAAAGGCTTAGTAAAGGTGTTTGAGTGATTAATACTCAATATCTTCTCACACCTAGCTCCATAAAAAAACAAGCAGATGATCTAATTACAGCAATCAATAATACTCACACTCACTCAACAAAAAACACCTTTCCATAGACAATACTAGACAATAAACAGAAACAAACTCAGGGCTTAAATATACATAGGATAATGAGGAGGGGCAGGTGAACCTAATTGGAAACCATAGAGATAAATGAAAAGCGGTAAACTAGGCAACAAAGGAAACAGGAAACTAATGGTGCGTTCAAGTCATG
>NW_015646009.1:0-518 GCF_001515625.1 Sinocyclocheilus rhinocerous | reverse complement strand
GTAATTTTATGAATAAATAGAATAATGTTAGAATTAGAAAAAAAATGTGGTGATTTGCATCAGTTGTTTACGATAGATAGATATGGATGCTTAAATGTGTCAATTAGTATATGAGTCAAAGACAAAAGGTGTTTATAAAGCAACAAATAAATAAAAAATAAATATCAGGCATATTTAGAACATATTCAATTTATATATTTAAGGATTATATATAGTGTAGCCCCAAAAAATTCATTAAATTATATTTTAAATCTTTATATTTTGCCACTATCCGTCACATTACTACACAGCAAAATCACTGGTGTAGAATTTTCAGGGACGGTGTAAAATTAACAGTGTTGACATTGTTTTAACACTACATGGTGATAAAATAACACTGCTGTTGTTATTTGTAAGACAGTGTCAGTGTGAAATTTAAGTGCATTTTCAAATTTCACCCAAAGTGGCGTAAAAAGCCACACCTCCACTTAACGCTACACTGTTAGCGATTTCTGTAAATTACACAGTATTTAACTGTA
>NW_015646008.1:0-474 GCF_001515625.1 Sinocyclocheilus rhinocerous | reverse complement strand
TATATATATATTAGATGAAAAACTTAAAACTTCAATGAAAATTAGAAATTAGAAATGTTGGTAACAAACTGTAATAAGTTTGTTCAAATACTAAAATTACTAAAACTAAAACAAATAAAAAAATTATTAAAGTTATACAGAAATGTAAAAACAAAAGCATATAGCAAAATTACTCAAACTTATGAGTGAAACTGAAAATATACAAATAAAAGCTGATTCAAAATATTAATAAATACTACAATAGCATATAAATAATAATAAAAAAAATTACAACTTTTTAAGAGTTTTTTTTTTAGGATAGGATTTTTTTCACTTCCTTTCGCTGTAAATGAGCAATAAAAAAAAAACATTTTATTTCATCTCAGGAGATTGCCAAATACACAGGAAGTGTCATGTGAGAACCATGTGAAGAAACTACTTGACCAACAACTTCATTAAAGAACAATATGAGAAGGATAAAAAGGATAATATTTG
>NW_015646007.1:0-1101 GCF_001515625.1 Sinocyclocheilus rhinocerous | reverse complement strand
GGTCTGTTGAGGGTCATACCGGGAAAGAGAGGCTTTTTGTTGGATTTGTGCACAGAGTCAATATAATATGGAATAGGGTTGCTTTGAATCTAAATGGATTTTTTTTTTTTTTTAATCTGGTCATGGCTGAAGTCTCTGATATTAAAGTATATTTGATTTGGCATTAACCAGTGCATTGCAGTTCACGGGAAGAGATAGATATGACTGAAAGAGCTATTATTATAATACAAACGGTTTGTTTTGATCTTGTGTGTTTGAATCTAAAGACAAATTCTGCATTATTCTGGCATCTTTTAGTAAATAAACTACCGTTCAAGAATTTGGGGTTTGTAAGATTTTTTTGAAAGAAGTGTCATATATTTACCAAAACTGCAATTATTTGATCTAAAATACAGTAAAAACAGTAATATTGTGAAATATTATTACAATTTAAAGTGACTGTTTTTTATTTTAGTATATTTTAAAATCTGATGTATTCCTGTGATAACATAGCTGTCATAGCATCATTACTCCAGTCTTCAGTGTCACATGATCCTTTAGAAATCATTCTAATATGCTGATTTGCTGCTCAAGAAACTTTTCTTATTATTATCAGTGTTGAAAACAGTTGAGCTGCTTAATATTTTTGTGTAAACCCTACTGTGACACTTTTTTTTTCTTTCGTTGATGAATAAAAGGTTCAAAAGCACAATATTTATGAAACAGAAATCCTTTGTAACATTATAAATATAGTTATTATCACTTTTGATCACTTTAATGCATTGGTGCTGAATAAAATTAATTTCTTTAAAAAAAAAAAAAAAACGTACTGACCCCAAACTTTTAAACCGTAATGTGTATGTATGTGTTTGACAGATTTGTGTGTTTTATCCTTCTTGCTACCATTTACACATCAAGACCGAAATGGAAACTGTTAAACAGTTGTGCTGGAAGTCTGCTAATCTATCTGTTTCAGTAATCTTTCAACTCAGATTTTGACGAACATCCATTTGGATGGAGTGAAGCGATTCCGTTTGGGTTTCATCTGTCCAATGTGACAACATTTCTTTCCTAACTAACGCTGATCACAGACTTGAAATGAAGCAGAATAATTGCATCAGC
>NW_015646006.1:0-558 GCF_001515625.1 Sinocyclocheilus rhinocerous | reverse complement strand
TATAAGATATAACTAACAAACTGGTAAGATTTTAAAACATTTTCGACTTAAATCAATATCTTTTATCTCCTTAATTATTTATGTGGTGAAATGTTTTGTAATAAGTGGTGTGACTGTACCACAGTCTTCACAGAATCTTTGTGTTCAATTCAATTCGTGTACCACAGTCTTCACAGAATCTTTGTGTTCAAATATTTCAATTCGTTTCAATATTTTGTATCTAATTATTTACTTATGTGACATGTAATAAACGGGATAATACCTGATCACCCTGTCGGGGCTGGATGTACACAACCTGCTGGATGTTATCTATCCCTTACATAATACATTTATATGCTTTATTACTGTAAATTTAAGTTCAATCCATAAAAACCTAAAATGTTGCTTTATTTATGTATTTATTTATTTATTTAAATAGTAAAGTTCTGGCAACCACAGCAGTATTTTTTTTTTCTCATAGCATACTGTATATTGTAAACTTTGTATCTGTTCTCAGGTCAGTGCCAGGTATCCATCTATTTTAGGGCTTTGGCATTTTCAAAGCCTGTGAAATGTCAT
>NW_015646005.1:477-596 GCF_001515625.1 Sinocyclocheilus rhinocerous | reverse complement strand
GGGCAAGGGAACTGGGAAATATGTTACATTTGGAAGAACTGAGATATATATTAAAAGATAAATTATCCATTTTCAACAAGATCTGGAACCCAATAAGACTATTCTTACAGGCAGACTGA
>NW_015646005.1:0-166 GCF_001515625.1 Sinocyclocheilus rhinocerous | reverse complement strand
CGTATTTTTCCTGTATAGTAGCTATTTTGTGACATTGTGTGTGTTGTTTCAAGAAAATTAAAATAAAGAAATAAAAATTTTTTGTTTATTATTATTATTTATACAGTAAATATACACTACCGTTTAAAAGTTTGGGGTCAGTAAGTTTTAAAAATGATTTTGAAGT
>NW_015646004.1:418-571 GCF_001515625.1 Sinocyclocheilus rhinocerous | reverse complement strand
TTCGTAGTAAAACCATGGCTAATTTTCGTAAGGGAACATGGAAAGGCAGAGAACATATTAGATGCGTTGTTGGTGGTTAAATTATTATAGACAAAACGCGTTATTATATAGTTCATTCATCCAAAAATGAAAATGTGATGTTTATCTGCTTAC
>NW_015646004.1:0-316 GCF_001515625.1 Sinocyclocheilus rhinocerous | reverse complement strand
CAAACCGTTGCAGTCTGTCAGTCTTATAATTGAGGTGAATGGGAATCACGGCTTTGAGAGTAAAAAAACCATACACAAACAAAACTTAAACCCTGCGGCTCGTGACGATACATTGATGTGTAAAGACACAAAACAATCGGTCTGTGCAAGAAACTGAACAGTATTTATATCGTTTTTTTACCTCTGATGCACTGCAATGTCTGAACTGTCCTGAGCGCCAGAGCGCATCCTGAGCACGTCCTCGACACAGCAGGCGCGTGACACGTCTTCATCTTCTTCTTGCTTTACGGCGAATCACAGACTTATAAGTGCATTA
>NW_015646003.1:0-555 GCF_001515625.1 Sinocyclocheilus rhinocerous | reverse complement strand
GCACATTCTCTGAGCTAGAGGTCCTCTCGCTGAGGCATTGAGGCGTTCAACACTCCATAGACGGTCGGGCCCGTGGGTCTTCACTGTCACACTGCCCTTATAGTTGAACCAGTAATCACCCCTCTGCGGAGTGGGCTGGAATACACTGCGTTCCCTGAGGTGGTAGCCCCCCTGGGTGGCAGGCCAGGGTCTGGTGTGTTTTTTTAGACACCTGGCCGTATCCCCTTAAAGGAATCTCTTTCTTCTGATTCCAAGCCTTGAGCTCTGCCCTAGGCTTGGGCCTCCTAGCCCAGCCCTTAACAGTAGGTTCTTTTAGGGTATGCAGCTCAGGCCCTTGGCCGAAGGGGATAATGTCACTGACAGCCGTCAAGATGTCCTTTGGGGCAAGTCCCATGGCTATGGTAGAGTAGTACTTAGTGCTCGCCATGGTTTTCTGGCATGCACTCCCTTCAGCATGGTTGCGTTGGTATACCATTCCCCATAGCGACCCCTAGAGGGCGCAGTTCGAATTTCCCTCGAAAGGGAACGTCTCAGGTCAATTATGTAACCATGGTT
>NW_015646002.1:0-2446 GCF_001515625.1 Sinocyclocheilus rhinocerous | reverse complement strand
AGCGTACACTTAGTCCCGAACAGATAGTCCTCTGTGTCACCTCAGTCTTTAGTTTTCATGCAGCAGAGCAATAGCACTTGCAGTATGTGTAAACTAGAGGAATGCTCTCCTAATGTTTGTTTGTCAAACCGCTTGTTTAGTCATTTTCCCAGTTTAGCCGAAACAAGGCACTGAAGGCAGACAGAAAAACTGTAGGTCTGGCACAAGAGGTTCTGTCCATTTTTATGTTGTCCTGTGCTTGTTTTCTTCAGGTTTCGGTCATATGTTATAGCCTTGTGTACTCGCAGTTGTTGGTAACATGTCTGAACATTAAACACAAATTATCAATACAATAATAATAATAATAGCCATTATTATTATTATTATTATTGTTGTTGTTGTTATTATTCTTATCTTTATTATTGTACATTGTGGTATTGTTTGTTCTACTATATTTTATTAATGCAGAATTGAATTCAACTAATTATTTTATTAATGGCTAATTTTCATGATAGTAATGTAAACAATCTCTTTAATCGTAAAAAAAAAAAAAAAAATGGGCTTAATTTCTTCACACAAAAATAAATAGCGAGAGATTCACCCATACAGCCTGGTCCATAATGAAACCTATTCTAGCCAAAAATGGCAGCTTACACAGATTGTTTTATTTATTTATTTTCAAGACTTTTCTAACTTTTAATTGTTACCCATACAGCGTGCAACTAAATTGTTAGATTATTCAATTAATAAAGTATTAGTGTCCTTCATTAATTGACCTGAAACTAAAAAAAAAAAAAAATGTATGTGGTATTTTTGGTTAGAACTGCAATCTGTAAATTATATACAGTTGTGATCAATTATATGTTGTTTACTTGCTACTACAAAATTCTGAATAAACTGAAGATGAAAATCGTTCACATTTTGCCAAACCCAGCATCTAGTTCTTCCTATGAAGCACTCATTGTATCAGTTTGATGGACTGAACGCTCAGATTGGCAGTTTTGAAAAGCTCTTGTGATTTGTGTGTGTAGTATGTGTCAGCTCATCACAGTGATTAAACCGTGCGTGTCTCTTTCAGCCGTGAGCATTGAGGCCGTGTGTGCTGATGATCTCCTGTTAGTCATTCTCTATCTGCTAATCAAAACAGAAATCCCTAACTGGTGAGTCGAGTGCTGTATTCTCTGCATCACACGTTCAAGAACAGTGATTTATTAATTGAATGTCTTTAACAGTCACACAAGAGTGCAGGAGAATGTTATTCTGGTGTTTTCTTCAGGATGGCGAATCTGAGTTACATAAAGAACTTCCGCTTCCCTAAGTCCAGTAAGGATGAGCTGAGTTACTGTCTCACCTCGTTTGAGGCTGCGGTGGAGTATATCAGCCAGGGAAACCTCACCCAGAGCACCCTGGTAAGCTACGGCAGCGGTAACAATGGTTGAGACAATCACGTTTTGGTTCAGGTCCTTGTAGTGATGATAATCCAACAACTAGTGGACTGAATCCTCCTCAAAAAAAACGCAACAAGTGGGTAATGGAACATTTCACTCAAAAATGGCAAAAGAGAGCTTTAGCAGAATGTGCACGCTGCTCCTTTCCATATAATGCAAGTAGGACTGGCCGATTTACCGGTAGACACAATAAACCAGTAGATATTTGTCAATCTATAGAGATTTTGGATTATCGTCTCAATCACAGTTGAGCTCAGTGTGAAGTTATAGCTCCACGCCCTCACGAAAGTTTATCATTTACTTGCGTGTTTACATCTTGTGGTTTAAAAACAAACTATTTTAAACCATTCAAGTTCAATAAGCCGCAAAAAATAACTCAATTCGGTACTTGAGCACCGTCTGAGAGACAGTTTCTGTGCGCGCACACACACATAATGCTGCCGGCCACCATGTGCGTAAGTAAAAAAAATGAGTCATTACACGGTTTACTGCACTTAAACTAGGGCTGAACGATTAATTGCATTTGCGATAATATCGCGATATGAAAAACCGCGATTTTTCAACCGCAGAGGCTGCGATTACACTCGGTCACGTGACACGCGAGAGTAAAGAGGTGTGTTCGACTTGAAGATCGTCGGTGTGTGTCATCAAAGTACGGCAAGAGAAAGCATAAGGAGACATCCGCACTCTTTTAGCTCTCGCAGTACTTTGATTACACACCCATCGGTCTACTCTAAGCAGCGCTGCTTCAAGTCGAACACATCTAAACAGTCTTCAGAGGAAGCATCAAGTTGGCACGCTACAGTGTTGCCAAGTCCGCGGTGTGGCGATTTTTACCGGTGGACCCCCCTCGAAACGCGATTGGGCTAGTTTTGAGTAGCAATTGGGTGGGTTTTGTTGTGAAAACCTGGCAACCCTGGCACACTACACGCGGAAATGTTTGAAAGCGTATGTTATGAACGTACTTCAAAACTGCACATTGAAATTACTCAAGCAGTAACAGTGTTACGGTGCATTTC
>NW_015646001.1:0-1083 GCF_001515625.1 Sinocyclocheilus rhinocerous | reverse complement strand
AGGAATTGAAAGGTTCTTTTATGGAATTTTAGGAACTTAAAGGTTATTTTATGGAATTAAAGAAACTAAAGGTTCTTTTATGGAATTTTAGAAACTTAAAGGTTCTTTTATGGAATTTTAGAAACTAAAGGTGTTTTTATGGAATTTTAGGAAATTAAAGGTTCTTTTATGATATCTTAGGAACTTAAAGATTCTATTATGGAATTAAAGGAACTTAAAAGTTCTCTTATGGAATTTTAGGAAATTAAAGGTTCTTTCATGGCATTAAAGATTCTTATGGCAATAAAGCTTCATTTATGACATTGTAGAACTTAAAGATTCTTTATCATTGTAGGAACTTATGTTTTCTTAAAACATTAAAAAGGTTCTTTTAGAAAGCTTCTCTTATGTCATCCGTCTGTAAAACCCTTTTTGGAAGCTTTATTTTTAAGAGTTTAGACACACAGATGTTGAAAATGAAGTTTTTCATTTGACTCTTTTGATGGAGCAGCAGAGGTAGTCATTATATTTTGCAGCGCAGTGACGCGAGTGTGTGTGTGCTTATTCTCTTAAATGCACCTCACTTTCCTCACATGCCATTTGTGCTCAGTCCTGCAGCTCATGAAGAGCGTGTGTATTATAAAGGTCTCCGTAGCTCTGCCTAAATACAAGTTTTTACAGGGACTGACCCTTCATCGGGTTTTGGTGTGGTCGCGTCAGCGCTGCACAGATGGACGGCTGTAATTACATGGGAAGCTGCTATTTTCTGTCCTTTGCATTGGGTTTCCATTACCTACAGTTTCTGTACTGAAGTTATTTAAGGCATGACTGTAGCTGTGCTTCAGCTAGTTTTATTTAGAAGAATATTCTAAAGCATTTTGCTGCTTCATATACAATACATACAGTGGCCCCAAAAAGTATTTAGATGCTTGAAATGTCTTAAAATGTTAATGCATTTATCATTGTTTCTTCCTGCTGTTTATGTGAACTGTTAGATAGTTTAACAAGTGTTTTTTGTAGTTTCGTTGTATGTGGGCATTAATTGCACGCTGCCACTCCGCAGGGCCGTGATGTCATGAAAGATTCATCACATCTGATGCCAAA
>NW_015646000.1:0-978 GCF_001515625.1 Sinocyclocheilus rhinocerous | reverse complement strand
TGGCCTGTTCAGTCTCCAGATTTAAATCTTATTTGGATTGAAATATTTGGTGGCATTTGAAGAAAGCAGTGGCAACATGAAATCCAGAGATTATCAATGATCTGGAAGCTTTTTCAAGCGAGGAATGAAGATTGCAGGCAGTAGAGAGGTGGCAGAAGCTTCTAAACACTTACAAACAGCATTTACTGGAGGTTACAAAGATTCTGCACAAAATTTGACTTTGGGAGGTTGAATGATTTTGTACATGAACATTTAGAGGCAGTTTGATTTATTTTTTTTCATTTTTCATCAACTTTATGCCATCAGAATCATTCAAATGTGTAATAATAAACTTTCTATAATACTTTAATGATGCCTTGGTCTTGCAGATCAAGAGGGTTGAATAATTTTGATTGCAACGGCATGTAATGTACTGTAACTAACTGTGTCGTGTACTCAGTTTCAGTGGAGTAACTGTTCTTTACAGAATCAGCACACGAGAGCCGGAATCATACAGTAGTGATGTATATTCAACAGAATCAGACTCCGTGGTGGATTCTTATCACTGCTCTGCTGAATGGGGCTTGGATCATTGTTGTCATAGGTGAGTTCCTTTCATTTTACTCTCTTACCTCTAAACACACAATCCTGTGGCTCCATCTGTAAAAATGTTAACGTGGCGATCACCCTCAGTATGTAGTTGTTGTTCTGGACATCCAGGTTGTGATGTTTCCGCACTTCAAAACATGTAAATATCTGGTCTTACTTTAAATGAAACATTGTCACGTCAAATCAAATTGTGCATAGAAAACTTTAACCGCCAACTGTTTATCATGGCTGCTGGAAGTGCATTCTTCAAGCATCAATTCAGTCGCATCTTCCTCTAACTTGATATGTTAGGTATGCCACGTTCGGTAAATTCCCACTCACTTATTGAGTACTTATATATGAGATGCGCGATCTGCGCTGCCTCGTCTCTCTCTCGCGTGCATTCTGCAG
>NW_015645999.1:0-1293 GCF_001515625.1 Sinocyclocheilus rhinocerous | reverse complement strand
GGGTTCTTCACTACGCTCGCCTTCAGTGGACTGAATCGTTACAATATGTTACATGTGTAATGTGTATGTACCAATAATACTCCATTACTTTGTTTATGATTATAATAATAAATTTAAATAATCTGATAACAAATATCAGTTTTGCAACATCATGCAGCACAAAAACATTTTTCAAGCTAAAATAACTAGAAGCTGATGACACAGGAAGCCTCGGACATTGAAGTTAAATATGGCCATGTATGGCTGCATTTAAGTTAAAAATAAGGTGGATAGAACACACACTGACATTACAATCAAATTGACATTACAATCAAAAGAGATCCCAGCATAATGTTTTTAAAGAAGTTTTTGTCCTGTGAAGGACAACGGGAGCAAATATATTTTGTTTAAGCTGCCGTGTCCAGTTAAAAAGATGGACCAGGCATCAATTAAGTCCCTTTCCATTTAAATCACAGCCATGCTTAATGACTCAACAGAATCAACAATAAATATGGACCTGTTATATATCTGACCATTCCCTATCCCAAGCTAAACCCTGCTAAACACAGTCCTCAAACACCCAGTACAGCGCACACAGCCAGTGTGTAATCTTGTGTGAACAAAAAAAAAAACCATTATTATAACAGATGATGTGCTTGACTTGATGTGCGTGACATATAAGACCAACATCACAATATTTTGTATGTTTTATTTTGCACATTATGATGATTATGCAAGAGGTACAGAAACTAGAGTCACTTGATTCAGACCTTTTGTAGAGTGTGTGTTTTTTCTGTCCATGGTTTGAGTATACAGAGATCTGATAAATGAGTACTATCCATTTCACTTTTACACCCATTAACGGCTGAGATACAGGTACACTACTGATCAAACATTTGGGGTTGGTTCGACTAAATATGTCTCTTATGCTTAAAAATGCAGTAAAACGGCAAAGATGGCAAAGCTGATTTTTTTCAGTGTCACATGATCCTTCAGAAATCATTCAAATAAAATAATAAACATTTCTTAAAATTAATGTTACTTACTAACAATAATTAATGCTATTTAATGTTTTTGTGATTTTTTTTTCATGATTCTTCGATAAAAAGAATGTTCGAAAGAACCGCATTTATTTTAAATAGAAATCTTTTGTAACATTATAAAGGTCTTAACCTTCACTTTTGATCAATTTAATGCATTAAAGCATTAATTTATTTTTTAAAAATCATATTGACCCCAACTTTTCAACAGTTGTGTACATTTGAGCTTTTGTGCCTATTACAGTACCTTTTACCTATATGTGCCTGAAATTAT
>NW_015645998.1:0-828 GCF_001515625.1 Sinocyclocheilus rhinocerous | reverse complement strand
CGCCACAGCTCCTGTACCACCGCTGAGTGGCCGGGTCACCGGCTCCGCTGTATTGCTCCGAAACCTCCTTCTGGAAGGTTCGAGCTTCCGTAACGTCCCTGTTCCAAGTAGAAGGGGTGCGTTTCCCCAGTGTTATCCAGTCTACTCAGTGGGTAGTGCCATAGTAGCAGTAGCTGGTCCTCTTGTGCAGGCCCTGGCCTACGCCAAAAAGTAGGGGCGTAGTCGGCTTCCACAGGACACTGGAAGGGAACAAGGGTTACATACGTAACCGAGACGTTCCCCTGCTTCCCCTGCTTCACTATTGTGTGGCCCTCTTACTGCCATCTCGCGTTGTCCTTATGGTAATTCCATTGTCCAGCAATCGTTACGAATTTGGTCCCAATTCCGAACCCATTTTGGCCTTCAGCACTTACCAGTGGTTTCACCTATAAATCGCAACCCTTTATACCCCCCTTCAATTAATGACAAGGCATTTAATATTTGGCAGAGAGCAGGGATTTCAGTTGTCAAGGACATTTACATTGATAATGTTTTTCCCTGCTTTTCTCAATTGAAACAAAAATTCTCTCTCTCTAGTGCACAATTTTTTAGATATTTGCAGCTCCGAAATTTTGTTAAAAACTCATTCCCTGATTTTCCGAATCTTCCTCCAAAATCTTCGCTTGATCAGATTCTTGAAGGAGCTTTGGATAAAAAGGGAGTGTTGTCTACGCTATACAGGCTGATTTCCTCCATCTCCACGTCCTCTCTCTCTTTTATTAAACAACAATGGGAGTCGGATCGCTGCCTCACATTTGATGACGAGACCTGGAACCAGATCCTGTCCCG
>NW_015645997.1:0-1146 GCF_001515625.1 Sinocyclocheilus rhinocerous | reverse complement strand
ATTGCGATTGAACCGAATCATTTAAATGGTTGATTCATTCAGGAATGAAACACCGTCAGAGATGCAGCGATTGAACCGAATCATTTAAAAGGTTGATTCATTCAGGAACGAAACACCGTCATGTTGCTCAGAGAGCAAATTGGAATTATATTTGTTGACAAAATCAATATCACATTTGTAATCATGCTGCTTTTTGGTGGAAAAAACGTCAGTCTTCGCGTGATACTGATTAACTATATTAAATGATATAAATATATAAATTTCTGCCCCCATATCTTGAATTTTGTGATCATTCTAAATGCATTTTAATAAACTGAATCATGCAGTGAACTGAATCATGTAGCTCTCACGAGTCATGGATGTTAGCAAGGCAAATTAACTATAATTTCTTTTTGTATTTTGGGTAATTAGCTGTAAATCCGAGGCACAGGTAGCTTAGTCTTTTGTTCATCACCACTCAAGTCCACACCAAGACAAACACAACTGGAAAGGGAGGGAGGGCTTCACTTCTGCGGCTCTCTGCCTGATGCGCATGTGCCGATCAATGTGTGCTACACTGCTGTGCTGCGCCTGCGCGGAGGTGCGTCGGAACTCGACAGTCTCAATGGAACTCGACAGTCTCAACATTTCCCGACCCGACCTGATATTTAGATTTTTTATTAGTTTGACAGGGAAAGTTGTGTGCAAACAGAAACACACACACACGTGCACATATAGCTATACATATATTCATTTATATATAAAAAAAGACACTCCCCAGAAAAAAAGGGCACTTTCTCTCGAGGAAGCAAAAGGGCAGGTGCTCAAGCCCCCTTTGATGTCTATGTGTGCACGTGCCTGGAACAGTAAGCTTAATATTATCAGTGTAGAGAGAAAGAGAAATGGCTAAATAACTCAAGACAGCCGGAACTTAAATTAAACCAAAACAAAGCTGTCGAAAAGGCCCTTTAAGACTTCAACACCACAGAAAAAGTGCAAGTTCACCATGCAATTCTGAGAGTAATACGGAAATTAGGCCTTGCCTAGGATGTGAAAGTGTTGAATAGTACATAAGGAACTCACAGAATTAATTATTTTGTTGAAATCCCATAAATAAATATATATTCCATAAATATAACATATATATATATATATATATATATATAT
>NW_015645996.1:357-537 GCF_001515625.1 Sinocyclocheilus rhinocerous | reverse complement strand
ATAGCACTGAAAGCGAACGTCCCACCCTCTCTGCAATCGCCGTCCGAAGCCACGCCTCCTGAACGCATATACGCTGACAGACCAGAATACCAGAAACAACATTACTACAATAGGCTACATCTGTGCTGATGACGTATCCTGTCTGAACCGGGTGGGTGCGCTGAGGTATGCAAATACATA
>NW_015645996.1:0-330 GCF_001515625.1 Sinocyclocheilus rhinocerous | reverse complement strand
GCAGAGGTATGCAAATACATATGTTGACAGGCAGGTAGGAAAGCCAATTAAAACGCTCAGACCGAGCGTTTTGATTTGACAAACATTTCTTGGTCCTACGTCTTCCACAGAATATATACAGATAAATACATTTAGACCACTTAACTTAATGATTGCTATCGGGATGTGAAGAGACTTTCTACCAGCATAACAAAAAATGTTTCTGAAGACAATCACCTATTGCACCTTTAAGCTCCAGAACAAGTTCATCTCTTTGTTTTGATTCAGAAATTGTGAAACCACAGGTCTCAACTAGGGATATGCCGGTATCAAATTTTCATGTTGCGATTA
>NW_015645995.1:392-623 GCF_001515625.1 Sinocyclocheilus rhinocerous | reverse complement strand
TAATGAGATAGAAATGTTATTGGCCATGGTTTTGTAGGGAAACCATCCTTGTAAGGTCCACGCACTTGGCCCAAGGAAGGTATCCAGAGGTGGATGAAGATTTCTTGCGTGTTCGGTCTTTTCAGCAGGCAGAGTTATTCAATTTAGGTTTAACTCAAATCTGACTCAATTTTAGTATCTAATCTGACTCCATTTTAGTATGACCTCGAATTTAGGTTGAAAGGCAAATTG
>NW_015645995.1:0-199 GCF_001515625.1 Sinocyclocheilus rhinocerous | reverse complement strand
AGGTCTGTTTAGCCCCCTACAGTTACCCATGTAATACTCAAACATTAATCAGCGGTTCTGCTAGACCCTCTGCCTAGCCCCCGATAGTTAATATAACTCCGTATAACTTAATTAACACTCCAAATATTAATCAGCGGTTCTGCTAGACCTTTGCCTAGCCCCCGATAGTTAATATAACTCCGTACAACTTAACACTCCA
>NW_015645994.1:0-1908 GCF_001515625.1 Sinocyclocheilus rhinocerous | reverse complement strand
GTTTTAAACACGACTTTCAAGTAGTGTTCAGTGCAAAAAAACAAACCAGAGAAAACGGTGGGAACAATGTCAACACTGCACGCTTCTGCGGTGACGAGGAAAAAACCTCAAACATGATCAAAGAATTCACATCCTGTTAAATACCATAAACAGCCTTCTACAGACGTGAATGACCTAGTTAATTAATATATAGATGAAACCTTATATATCTCTAAAGCAGTTAAACCACACACACAGCAACAGAAGTGAGTAATATGTTTATTGTCATTTATCAAGGTGTACAAACAATAAAGGGGTCAGCTTGATTTGAGAACAAACTGAGACAACTAACAGAGTTCCATAGATTGCATTGGCATCGGTGAAAAATGATTTTATATGGCATGAAGGAAGATTTTCAGGACATTGGCCTAACAAACACACTGTGTCAGTAAAGAGGAACAGCTGTCAAATAAAATCTGGTATTAGCAGCAAAATACCTAAGAGTCTCTTTGGAGACAGTGATTTTAATGTTCACAAAACAACTAGTAAATGGCTATAAAGCTCGACTGTTCCCATCACATTCAGCATAATCAGAATAAAAACACTATAAAAGACATTTAAATATTTTTATATATTTTTAAAATGCTTGTGTTATCAGGTATTTTAAAGTAACAGTATATACATTGTATAAGGTATTTTCAGGTAGTATCAGTATTCACATTGTGTAAATGATATTAAACATCTAATTCACAAATATTTACATTTTTTTTTGTGTGAATATGACATGTTTATAGTGTGTTCTCTTATAGAGGGATTGTGGTTTTAAGAACAAAAGTCAAATTTATGATTAGCTCATTTTATCACCCACAAAGGCGTTGCTAGGTGGTTACATTAATAAATCTAATTAATCAACCATTTTTGGGCCATTTTATCATCTGTTCTCCACAAACCTTGAAAGAACTGAAATTTCAAAAAATCGAAAAATTGAAAAAATCATTTGGCTGCCAGTTGATGATTGAAATGCAGATACCTGAGGTTCATCTAAAACTTGACAGACAAGTAAGCACTCCATGGAAAATTTTAAGTTTGCTATTTCAAACTTTTAAAATCAAATTTTTTCCGTCTCCCCCCCCATAACACAAAAATGTTACAAATTTTAAACAATTTTGATTACAAGGGCATCAAACTCTACATACACTAAACTACAACAAATATTAAATCCCTATCAATATTTATATGGCTTTGATTGAGGACTGAAGATTGAAGATTGAAATGGCTTGCAAAAAATAATATACTGCAAATAATGCAGCAAAGCTAACCCTCTATTGACAAAACAGTGTCATACACTTCATAACTTAGGCTTTTAACAATATAAAAAAATCCAATAACAATACAAACAACGAAACGCACTCATTTACAATAACGGTCTTTGTATTTCCCTTTCAGAGACACCTCTTCACACTTCTAAAGCAGTGCTTTGTGTTTGTTGCACAACAGCAGTGTGCATATCTGAAATGAGACTTTAAAAAAACATACTAAGTTAGTCTGTGCGCATGCGTTTGACTGAGGGATCTTCCTGGCTCTCTGTCTCTGGTGATGATCTTTGTCCTGATGTAGCGGTGCCTGGGTTAGAGTCCAGCCGCTGGTCCTCACGGTCGCTACCTTCATATGAACTGCCAGAAGAACTGAAGCTCTCAGCAGGAGAGCGGCCCACTTCTTGTCCAGAGCTGGGCCGAGGTCTGGTGTGGATGGTGGGGTACAGCGAGTGACCGGCACGCTCTCTGGGAGGGGAGATGGGCTCTGATTTGATGCTGATGGAGTTGGTGGAGTCAGAAGCCTGAATTTGAGGTTGTGTGGTTCTGGAGAGAACAAGGATGGTTATTAGTATGCTATTTACAAAAATGTTCAAAAATTTGGGGTCAGTAAGAT
>NW_015645993.1:0-572 GCF_001515625.1 Sinocyclocheilus rhinocerous | reverse complement strand
CATGTAAACAGGATTAGATTGCATCTTTTTAAGTGGAATTGATACAAAAAATCTGTCCCAGCCACTGCTACTCTATTACAAGAGTAGCCTACGAGATGCAGATAACTTGATCTTGACCCTTAAGAAACTTTAATTAATATGCTGACATATTTTAATTAATATGCTGACACATGCTGTCACATAACAAATCTGCTTCAAAGATAAAATTAAATGAATTGCTAATTACAACACTGAAATAAAAATGTCTTACAAATACTAGAAATCATGAATATAAATAATTGGGAATCATTTAAAAAAAAATAAAAACAGTGCACATTTCATTTATCTATTATAACATTTATGTAGTTTTGTTCACTTGGCTGTTTCTTTATACCAGTCTTTTTTAATTATATGATCGCTGCCAGCTAATCGCTGCATTGCCGATCGTGGTTTCGAGTATCGATACATCTGCCCTTTACGGGGAACACGAGAACGCGCGGTAATCTTAGACAATTTAATCCAGATATTTTAATCAAATCCACAAATTCATTTGAAGAACCAAATTAACCAGAGATCAGTTATCACGATTAGAA
>NW_015645992.1:0-1078 GCF_001515625.1 Sinocyclocheilus rhinocerous | reverse complement strand
TAGTTTATAGTTGCTTATATATATATAAGCAACTATAAACTATTTATAGTTGCTTATATATATATTGGCTTATTTTTCAGGCTGTACTGTTTTTACATTTTACACTGTCTTTTTAGGAATTCTGGTTTGTACTTCAATATCTTATTGTTCACTGTCTTTTTTGGAATTCTGGTTTGTACTTCAATATCCACCTTATTGTTCAGTGCGCAAGTAAGCTGTTTTCTGTGAATGTGCACAATTTCCGATTCATTAGTCACTGTAGAGAAATATTGAGAAGAATATCAAAGTACAGTAAACGATAAAACTGTTTGTGCTACAAACCAGTGTATTTATAATTAAGTCAATACATTAAAATAAGGTAAGAAACACAAGTTTGCAATATTATGCAGCGACGCAAGCTGATTTGTACAGATAAAAATCAGCTGGAAGCGGATGAGACCAGAAACCAGACACATTAAATTTACAAATGGCCACGACAGCTCTTAGGGGTAAAATAAGGTGGATACTTCATGATACATTGTTGTACCTTTCATGCCAACTCAAAAAATATTTTTTTCTTTAGTTGACTACATGACAGCCCATAAGCTCATGAGAAAAGCTCAAATCACCTCGTGTTCTGAACTCTCAGACTCCTCCATCACTGAGAAAAGGCCAACCAGGCTGAAGAGACCACCTTTACACCTTTTAGAGTCAGATAGTGATATCACAGATATTGAAGACAGTATGTATATGAATTCACATTTCTTGTTTGGTTTATAAAGTAATTAAATGATAAAAACTTACATTTAATACAATTGTTTTAGGTAATATCAACACCAGGCCACCAGCAAAAATACCAACCCTTCCCTCTCCACCGAGAACAATCGAACCAAGAAGGTATTATCTTTGATGCAAAATTTGATCATGATAGAGCACTAGTTGCTTCAAGTCCATTTTGAAAACCTCAAAATTTATTAAGTGCTATTGTGAGGCCTGATCATTTTAAAAATGTATCCATGTTCATTAAGTTTTGCATACAAATGTTACATTTTTTGCCTGGACAGCCAGTGGCAATGGAAGCTGGACAGATACCCAAAGA
>NW_015645991.1:0-1247 GCF_001515625.1 Sinocyclocheilus rhinocerous | reverse complement strand
GAAGGCCGGCAGTGTCACAGTGTCATGTTATTTTTTCCCAGCCATATAAATTAAAAACCTGTTTTTAAGAAATTAACCCTTTTATTAATCAAGGATGCATTAAACTGATCTAAAGTGACAGTAAAGACATTTATAATGTCACAGCATGCTTTCTTTGTAATGTTCTTTTGAACTTTATATGCTTCAAAGAATCCTGAATAAAGTACATAAAAAAAAACATTTTAAACTGTGAATCCTGAAAAATAAAATGTATCACAGTTTCCACAAAAATATTGTGCAGCACAACTGTGTTCAACATTGATAATAATCAGAAATGTTTCTTGAGCAGCAAATCAGCATATTATAATGATTTCTGAAGATCATGTGACACTGAAGACTGGAGTAATGATGCTGAAAATACAGCTGCGCATCACAGAAATACATTACAGTTTAACAGATACTCACGTAGAAAACAGCTGTTTCACATTCTAATAATATTTGACAGTTCTTATTGTATTTACTGTATTTTGATCCCATAAATACAGTCTTGTAGCAGAAGAGACTTCTTTCAAAACTGTTTCTTAAGTCTGACCCCAGTTGATTGAATGATAGTGTATGTTTTAATGAAACGGACACTCCTGTCTGACCAGTGACCAAATGAACCAAACAAACCATTCAGAAGTGCTTTTTACACCATCACAGTCAAATGAAGAGGAAAGACTGGATGTTCAGGCTCATCAGAAATGATATTCTGAAGAACCCGTTTTTCACACAAACATGAATCCTTTCAGACAGAGTAATGACCGTCAGACGCGGTCAGCGCTGCATGTGTCAGAAACCACCCAGCAAGCAATTGTCAGTTTAAAAGACGTCTCTTAGCCGTCTAAATATAGCCTAGACGTCTAGGCTAAAACAAGGCTAAATTTGGGCTGTCAGTGAACATTTAATAGACATCTAATCATAGCCCAAGAATAGACTAGTCATCAATTAGACAGCTAATTAAAGCCTACATATATACATCTAATAGACAACAAAATGGCAATCCATCCAAACAAATTAAATATACAGCTTTTATTAAGAAAAATAACATGTTTAACAACTTGGACAACTTAAGACAATACAAGATGATTAATGACAAAATATTATAAATACAATACACAAATATAAATATTATTTTTTAAAATCTGGAATTTTTAACAACAAGATAAAAATGAAAAAATTTAATATTTTAAATAAGATATTTAAAAGAAAAAAAATCAAATACAAAT
>NW_015645990.1:0-1265 GCF_001515625.1 Sinocyclocheilus rhinocerous | reverse complement strand
CTTGGTATGCCTTGCCAATCAAATGTTGAAAACAAATGTCAAAGGATGTGAGGCTCGGTTCAACTGCAGACGGCTACACTGCAGCTCAGTGCAAAAGTTCTAACCCACCAAGTTAAAGGGCCAACCAAGTTCAATTTGCCGATGAGGGACTAAGAAGACGAGCGAGAAGCCGACATTGAAAATGGCACGCACAATGCTAGCCTTACATCGCGAGGTTTGCGATTGGGCCATATAATGACGGTTACTACTCGTGAAAAGAGGCTGGATAGCCAGAGGAGGGCTTGTCTGGGATTTGAACCCTGGACCTCTCACACCCTAAGCGAGAATCATATCCCTAGACCAGCAAGCCACAGGGCACCATGCCCTTACACCATCAAACAGAGAAGCGACAGCTGCATCTGCCCTTATGAGCGCAAGTTTGAAACAATGGCGTCAAGAAATGCAGCTGAATCTCGAGCATCAGGAGGGTGCCCAAAAAGTGCTCTCGGTTCCCCGTTGCCAAAAAGTGGGATTAAATCAGGCACCTTTAGATGTTCAGTCTAATGCTTTCCCAACTGAGCTAAAGCTGGGGAACGATTGTTTGTACCAACTGAGCTAAAGCTGGGGAATGATTGTTTGTATAAGAAGGGAGGGAAGGGAAAAGTGAGAAATTCAGGAATTCGCAGAAATCAATCCACACTGTCACACGCAAGTTATGCGTGTATTTGTTCAAACCCGTGAATCGATTGTTTCGTTTCTAAGTTTGATTTTGAAAGTAATGTATTTGATTTTATTGATTGTTTCGTTTCTAAGTTTGATTTATTTATTTTTTTATCCATATTACTAAGATCATGACACGTGATCATTTGTCCAAATGCATTTATTAAAGGGTTAGTTCACCCAAAAATGAAAATTAGCCCATAAATTACTTACCCTCAAGTCATCCTAGGTGTATATGACTTTCTTCTTTTAGACCAATCCAGTCGGAGTTATATTAAAAATTGTCTTTGATCTTTCAAGCAGTTTCATGGCACTCAGCGGCTGTTACAAAAAAATATATAAAAATATACATAAAAATATACACATTTTGGTATTTTACTTAATACTGCTTCCTCTAGACATAAACCTTTCTATAATAATAATAATATAATAGTTTACTTTTATTTAATATTTATTATATGTTTCCAAATGTATTATAGTGTATGTATTCATATTCTTATACATACATATACGCATTTTGATATTTTACTTAATATTGCTTCCTCTACACATAAACCTTTCTATAA
>NW_015645989.1:0-831 GCF_001515625.1 Sinocyclocheilus rhinocerous | reverse complement strand
AGCCATCTCTTTGTGAGTCGAGCACGTTCAATTCATGCTTATCCCTTACTAGATTAAACTTTTTTTTTTTCAGTAAATATTTTTTCAATTAATGGCATCTTTGACTTCTGGTCTTCATTCATCATACCTGGTCCTTGGGTTTAATCGTAAATTCCCCTACGGTTAATGGTGGAGAATGTGTGGGCAATCATTCTTTGGTGACATCCTTGATCAATCAACAAAACAAGGCAGGAAGATTTTAATTATTTATGGTTAGGGATTGTCTGTGGTGGAAGGGTTGATAGAAGGGAGAACGATATTGAGACTCACTCAAGACTTTGGTGAATTTGGTTTGGTAAACTGGTGTCATGGTTAGAGGTACACCTGTAGCATTAAAGGGGTCCTATTATGCTCTTTTACAAAGTCTTGATTTTGTTTTGGGGGTGTACTAGGACATGCTACACATTATTTTTCACATAATTTACATTATTAAAATACCTTGCTCGATTTGTTCCGGCTTTGATGAAGGTCCACCTTCTGAAAAACAAAATGTGTTGTGATTGGTTAGCTGTCCCAGTGCGTTGTGATTGGCGAACAGCTTAGATGGTGTTTCAGTACTGCCATGCCCCTTGCTCCATCTTTCAACAAAAGCTTTTGGCGAATCCGGCACTGTACTCACTCGTGTTGTGGAAGCTGTCCTCAGTAAAATGCACAGCACACAATAGCAAATTGGGGTTATAATGCTCAGGAACAGAGTTAAAAAATAAATTGCAACCACTGTTTCCTGACATCATCCGCTTTCAGACATTTGGGCATGGAGGTGAAAAAAACTGCGTTTCAGGCGGTCGCACA
>NW_015645988.1:0-913 GCF_001515625.1 Sinocyclocheilus rhinocerous | reverse complement strand
AATACTCAAGTAAATGTACTTAGTTACTGTCCGCCTCTGTATGTACGAAACTTCACAAAGCTGTTTTTTCATCTGCAGGAAGAGCCAGTTCTGCCCTATTCTTCTTTACCTTGCCATAGAATATGGCCGTGCTCACTGATGTACTGCTACCTGTATTCATATTTAATCAAAAGTAAAATTGCCATTTCAATTTGATTATATCCATAATACAAATGCCATTAACATACGACTAATCAACATTATATCACTAGTATTAATGTTGTTATTGTTACAGCTTAACAGATTGCAGCTGACCTTGCTAGCTAGCTAAACTACTGTAATAAACCAAAGCACATCATTGGTTAAACTAAGGTCTTCTCTTTCTAACAAAAAAACCCGAGAATGTTCTCTTAAAGAGACAGTGGCAAGGAAATGAACACAAAGAGTATGTTGCTATATGGCCACACCATGCGGTAGAGGGTTAGAAACTTTATACTGTCACATTAGTCTGTTTTGTTGGCACATTTCTTTAAAGCCAGTGTCCTTATGAAAGTGGGCGGTGTGGGTGTGTGCATTAAAAACAGCTTTTAATTTGACCTATATTGTCATTACTGTAATGTTTCAGTGGTTTACTTTCAAGTTTTTTATTATTGGTTGGTATTTTATTCTCATTTCTGTATATAGTTCTTATTTACAGTAAAAATTAAATATATATTTTAAAAAAATGTTTTAATTAACAGTGGAGTGTAATAATGTAGTGCCAGATACATAATCACGTTATTAGTGCTAATTAATCCATTACTAAACAGTTTAGTAATGTTAAAAAAAAAACTTAAGTCTGAACAACAGAGTTACTCCCAGAATTCACTGCAAGTTTTAATTTAAATGACCCTGAAATAAACCTCTTCTAAAGTCTGATATGGTGATCATGTGA
>NW_015645987.1:0-851 GCF_001515625.1 Sinocyclocheilus rhinocerous | reverse complement strand
ACCAGTACCATGTTCTGATAGGCTGTCATTCTAAATACAAGGGAGAGAACTTACCCACTTGGCCACATTTGCATAGACTAGGGTAACAATAAGACCTTTTTTTTCCCGAAATCCGATTTCTAAATTGCATAATTTGGCTTTGTTTTCCTGTTGACGTGCTTTCTACAGCTCTCATACATTATATGTATGCGTATTTGTTTTGCTTTGACCGCTCTCTGTGAAATATATCCAGCTGCAGACCCGCAGCACCAGCAGTTTCAGAACCGCAGCCACAGAACCGGAAGTGAGGGGCGGAGTTATTGACAACGAGAGAGCACGGTGAGTAGTCTGTAATGGTTTTGCTATCATATGTTTAATAGTTATCGTATATATTACGTTAAGCATGTATCTGCTAAGTACTTAATGTGTGCTTGGCTTTATTATCTTATATTGAAACTTGAATTTGTTGTCATACTTTATAGTATATAACTTTTTTCTGTGGATGTTTCGATTAATTTTCGGATGCATGCTGTAAATGGGCCTTGTGGTGAAGTTTTGAAAGACGTTTATTATTCATAAAAATAAATAGTTTGCTTTAATTCCCTCTGTTATATGCATTGTTTGTGTGTTAATATTACCTTGTAGTTTAGTTATTTTAATCCCATTTGTCATCATTGAGATAATTGTGTGTGGCTTCATCTCTTGTAGAGACATATAAGGATTCAGAGAGGTGACACATTACCTGAGCTGCAGCAGTGCAACAAGTGTTACACCAGCAATTACCAGCAATTTTCTGCTTGACCAGCATGTTTAAGCTAGCCAAACTGGTCATCTTCAAATCCACTTCAACATGCAGTTGTCTGTGGAGGTAT
>NW_015645986.1:0-1137 GCF_001515625.1 Sinocyclocheilus rhinocerous | reverse complement strand
TCTCATACCTAAATCGAGCTCTGTACAAAGGTAAGGAAAATAATGCAAGAATGTAAAGTTATTTTATGCATTTAAATATGGTTTCATTTTCTTTTCATTTTCGTACATTACAAATTAACGAAACATTAGCGTATATTTTCTAGTACTACTGCACTGTGCTCACATTTGGCCTATTTGTTCATTAAATTATAAAAAAAAAATTAAATATCATCTTGCGCCCTATGTTGAATTGCATACTATTTCAGTAGGCTGGATGCATTTGAGAGACGTACATGCATGCACAGTTTTGCAGCTTTAATTGCCATTTTTGTAATTTCATGACTTAACTGACGATGTATGCTCGCAGTTTCTAGTGCGGTTTATTTATGAAGTGAGCGTGCGCCGTGAGCACAGTAAAAACGGCTGACAGGACAGGAAAGTTTGTTTTACTGAAATAACAACATCTCATCAGACCGCAGTTCGCTGTTGTTCTACTGAAGGTCACTTGGCATCTGTACCTTTTCCGCGATCGTTTGACTGAAAAGTCTCCCGTGTGTTGTGGTCGCAAAGAGATACGGCCGTTCCGCGTCTTAACAAGTTTATAATAAATACATTTTTAACTCATTAAAATGCTAAAAACCGTTAGATAAAAATGTTGCATTACATTATTTTTAATAACTAAACTTTTGATTATTTATAACGTTTTATTAAAGAAGATTTTCACAGAATGATTTCGGCAAAATGGCGCCCCCTATGTGCGGCACCCCTATGCACTGCATATACTGCATACCATAGACATGTAGAATAATATGAGGCGTCTAGGTATTTTATGTCATATTTTAGGTATGCAGTATATGCAGTGCTCCAAAAAGTTTCTCAATCATTTACACACATATAAAAACCCTCATCATCATCATCACACATTATACAAATGCAGATTAATGACTCTTTCCACTATATGTGATAAATGTTTTAATATGGATAACATAGTTTGAAGAAATGTAAAATTTCAAGATTTCAATCCCTAGATGAAGAATTAATACGAGTAATACTTTATTGATATTAGTTAATTAAAACAAGCTTTTGGTAGATGTTGCTTTCTTTAGATCAGACTTCTCTACAGGACGTCTTCTGTACTGTAGAGGACAGTGATCATCA
>NW_015645985.1:0-556 GCF_001515625.1 Sinocyclocheilus rhinocerous | reverse complement strand
CCACGAGTTTATCCCTCAGCCTAAACTAGGTTCAGATGGGATATTTGTTCACAATCAAAAGCATCTATCAGGAATGAAGCCTCCACCATCAGCAGTCTGAAAGGCAACTGTATATGAAATTCCCAGGAACCAGTCAGATCATGTTTCTGTGGAGCCCCGCACATGACATGTGGACACGATTATATTCATTGTGGCCATGAATGAAGAATACGTTCCCTCATTTTATTAAATCGTGGCCATAGAGTACAAATTTGTTCCCTCGTTTTGATCCAATTAAAACAAGGTAACGAGTTAGTACAACATGGCCACAAATGACTAAAATGAGGGAACTAATTAGTACAACATGGCCACAATTTAAAAGGGAATAAATTAATACAACATGGCCACGATTTACTGAAACGAGGCAACGGATTAGTATGGCGTCGCCAAAATGTACTAAAAAGAGGGAATGAGTTAGTACGACGAGGCCACAATTTAACAAAACAAAGGAGCTAACTTTTATGACATGGTCACAATTTACTAAAACAATGGAACGAATTAGTACAATGTCGCCACA
>NW_015645984.1:1867-2437 GCF_001515625.1 Sinocyclocheilus rhinocerous | reverse complement strand
ACTATTGTAATATAAAATAAAATTCTATATTTATTATTATTATCATTAGTAGTAGTAGAAATACTGACTTTTTATTTTACAGCAATTGTCATATTTTTAATGCACTTATGTAGGGATTTCTAGTACATGAACGGACCCTGCTATGCCCCTATCAGCCATCAGGAGGTTTGCTAATCACCCCAGCACATGACTCCAATATTCTGGGTCGACTTCCTGCCAGTCTTGTCGTCATCTACTCAGAGGAGTGATTAAAGACTATCTTGTTGTCATCTACTCAGAGGAGTGATTAAAGACTAATCCAATCAGGAGACAACAAAGCTTTCTTTGTATCAGGACTGGAAGGTTCGTTCACAACATATAGAAACCACGATGTCTTGTGACCACCAATGAGTGCAACTATTATCTCCAAACAGGAAAAGGACAGTAATTTAATGACGTCCTTAGGCCTGGAAGCACAGGATATGCAGCGTGACGCCACATGACCCATGGAACATCTGCTCCCTGCCCTTTCTGAAACCCCTTACAAACTTCTCTTACAACAAAAGAAACAGAACCTTGCATGACGATTTT
>NW_015645984.1:976-1497 GCF_001515625.1 Sinocyclocheilus rhinocerous | reverse complement strand
AATACTCACCACAAACAGTTTGTGATTCATGCATGATAAGGAACAGTATGGGGCGTGGCTAAGCCACCATCTGATTGGACAACGACCTGTGGGCTGGACAAAAGTCAGCCTGCTTAAAATTGGACACAAAGCTTCTCGCCTCGCTCGCTCTCTCTCGCTCAAGACCTCTGGCTTTCCTTTTGGTAACAGTGCTACAAGCGCTTCCCTGCCGTAACACCGCATCGCGAGACTCCAGAACTCGAACACTTCAGTTGAAGCTTCGTAACCCTGCAGAACGCAGTCTTGCAAACTCAGACTTTAAGCAGGACTGCTCAAGCCTCTTCCGTAACCCGGCAACCAACCAATCCGACGAGGGCTTCCCCAAAAAGGACGTCATTCCGGCGCCAAAGCGACCAACCAATCAGCAACGGAATTTCCCTCCAGCAGCCATCCAGGAAGCCTGCGTCAGCAACGGGAAATCATCTCAACAACTCAGATTTCAGCAAAACGCAAGTACAAGCAAATCTTACAGCTGCTGAAAT
>NW_015645984.1:0-823 GCF_001515625.1 Sinocyclocheilus rhinocerous | reverse complement strand
AAACTTCATGCAACTCCGTTAACTCATTCATTTCATTATTCTGAGCTGTATATGTGTGTGTGTGTGTGTGTGTGTGTATGTGTGTTTTAGCCTAGTTTTAATGTAATCTAGAATAGCCAATAAAATTCATGTTTCATTTATAAAGAATCATTGTCTGGTGTCGTATAACTTTAAGGTCAAAACCTTTGCCAAGATCATTGTTACCTCTCTAAGAGCTTACAAATTATCAAAGAACGTATTTGCCCGTGGCCAGGGAAAATACATAGTCAATTTGTTAAAATACACTGACATTAACTTCTCGCTGGCCGAGTAGCTGTTAAAGTGTAAAATAACAAATTTGAAATCAGTTTTAATCAGGTGGACCTCGAATTTTCAGATCCGAGTCCTTTCAAAACCTGAATGAATTAATAATAATTAATTCCCTAAAATTAAGTAATCAAGTCATTACACTTATTATCATTTAAATAATAATAAAGCAAAGTTCATATTATTATTATTATTATTATTATTAACAAAATATTATTTTTACCTTATTTTAAATATACCAATTAAACAAATCAATAAAAACTCTTACTATTGCAGTAATCATACTGCACTGTAAAATAAAATGTCAGTAATTAATAATATTAATAATAATAATAATAATAATTATTATACATTTAAATAACTAAAATATTTTATAACTACAATATTGTATTATTATTTAATTATAATAATAATAATTATTATTAATTAATATATTTATTTTATCATTTGTTATAATTATTATGATTGCAATAATTGTAACAGATCGGCCAGGCTCCGCCACCACCCAATCACAACG
>NW_015645983.1:0-1330 GCF_001515625.1 Sinocyclocheilus rhinocerous | reverse complement strand
CACTTTAACAAAAAATATAAACTAAACTTCTCGACCAATACTTGTACGCTTCTTGAGAAATTCCGTTTACATAGGCTACTACTCCACAAGTTGCTAGTCATCTTTGTGTTGCAGGTAATTCTCGACTTCTTCTGGGCTATTAAATGTCATCGTACAGTCTCCGTGTGTGAGAAGCAGCCGAGCAGGAAAAATGATTGTGTCGATTTATTCCCTTTTCACGTAATCTTTTTCTAACTGCATCGTAGCTCCTCTGCTTTCTGTGGACCTCAGCCGATACATCAGGGAAAAAACGGAGATTGTGATCCTTATATATAATGGATCCCTTCGACCTAGCAGACTTCAGTACCTGCTCTTTCTGCTTTTATTAGTCATTTATTTGTTTTCAAACCCACACATAACACTTTATTAACACGTGTGAGATTTATATTTGAACCGACGCAAAATGCAGTCGAAGAAGAAGATAAAAAATCAAGGGAAATTGGACATTGAAACGCAAAACGTGCCCTCGGACCCTGACAGTTCTAATGAACAACATGACGAGACTGGGGAAGAAGATGGTGGAGAGGTCGCGGTTGTTAAGAATCCTAGTAATGCCGATATAATGGAAGCATTTAAAGGGATGGAAAAGCGAGTCGGCAATAAGATCGACGAGGTTCTTTCAGCGGTCACGGAGGTTACAAAGAGAATGACGGAAGCAGAGGAACGGATCTCAGGTGCTGAGGACGAGATCGTTCAATTACAGACTAGAGCTGAGTCGTTGGAAACGCAGGTGAAATCGCTGACGGATAAAGTGGATGATTTGGAGTGTAGAAGTCGGAGGAATAATCTCAGATTGGTCGGTCTTCCAAAGAAGGAGGAGGGAACGGATGCATGTGATTTTTTGGAAAAGCCAGTCTCGTCATGTTGTTCATTAGAACTGTCAGGGTCCGAGGGCACGTTTTGCGTTTCAATGTCCAATTTCCCTTGATTTTTTATCTTCTTCTTCGACTGCATTTTGCGTCGGTTCAAATATAAATCTCACACGTGTTAATAAAGTGTTATGTGTGGGTTTGAAAACAAATAAATGACTAATAAAAGCAGAAAGAGCAGGTACTGAAGGCTGCTAGGTCGAAGGGATCCATTATATATAAGGATCACAATCTCCGTTTTTTCCCTGATGTATCGGCTGAGGTCCACAGAAAGCAGAGGAGCTACGATGCAGTTAGAAAAAGATTACGTGAAAAGGGAATAAATCGACACAATCATTTTTCCTGCTCGGCTGCTTCTCACGCACGGAGACTGTACGATGACATTTAGGCCCAATCCCAATTCTATTTTATACCCCTTCCCC
>NW_015645982.1:0-967 GCF_001515625.1 Sinocyclocheilus rhinocerous | reverse complement strand
AAATTGTTTTCCTGGACATTTCCTTCGAAAATGAAATTTAACCACTGTATCCTCAGGAGACTCCTTGGAGGGATTCTATGGAGACTCCTATGTTCGTTGATGCATCCCAACACATGAGTGACACGACACTTGTAATGCCTCTTTGGCGCTGACATTGTATCTCCAGCAACTATCTCCAGCAGCTACAGCAAGAAAACAGTAATGGCGGACTGCTGCTTCTCACTCAGGGCGGGGTCTATGCTAATAGGGCAGAGAGCGACACAAATGGGCGGGACTTTCCCTAGTATGATGTGTATACAGGGAGAAATCTGGAACCGCTCGTTTGGAGAGAATGTTTATGATTTATTGGGATTATAAAACAATGAGTGGGTGGATTTTTACCATTATAGGCTGGTTGTTTTCACACACTGCGGCCACACAACTGTGTTCAAACACCTTATAAAAGTGATTTTTGCATAATAGGTCACCTTTAAATTGTTATAAGAGACACATGAGCAGTTCTGTCACCGCTTGCGAATAGTGTTCCTTTTACGATCCGATCTATAGCTACATGCTCTAATGCATTAGTACTGTAAGAAAGTTATTTTCTGTGGCCACGAAAATATCTTTTCTTAGAGTTGATATGAAATTACACTGAATGTTCGCTGGACGAACAGATTAGTTGATTGTAATATTAATTCTGCTACAGTTACTACTGGCAGCTGAGGTAAATAATTGTAATTAATTGTAATTATTTATATACATTTCCCTTTTGAGCTAATTTGCTACACAGACCAGATGAGTCTATCCTCCAGCTGCTAGAAATCAGTCTTACACATAACGACTTTGAATTCACGGGAGAATATTACTTACAACGACCATGGGGAAGAAATTTGCCCCTTCTAACACTAACATCTATATGGCGCAGTGGGAAGAAACAGTGTTTCCCAAATGTGACAAATTACCTTTCAATTATCTCCGATACTTG
>NW_015645981.1:790-1519 GCF_001515625.1 Sinocyclocheilus rhinocerous | reverse complement strand
AAAAGGAAAGGTATGTAAGCTTGTTCGTTAGTTGAAAACAGCATTCCCAGCTAACAAAAATGTGTTCCAACATTCCCACTAAGTTATGAAAACGTTATTTCTGAATGTTTTGTAAACGTTCCCCCCAGTGAGCCTACTCTGAATGTTTTGTAAACGTTCAAACTATCCAGTTTTTTTTATGTTTGAGGAACATTCTAATCTACCATTGTCATAACATTATGAGAACCTTATATTTAAATGTTCTCTCTGTGTTTGAAACACCCATATTTTATGTTATGATAAAGTTTTTTTTTTTTACTGATTATGCAAATGTTTATATAATCAATAGGCACGCAGTGTCGGGGTGTGGACGGGGCCCCAACTGCGTTGGCATATCAATTGCCTCGAGTTGCTGGCAGTGCGTCTTGCCCTGAGCCGCCTCAGAGGGCGCCTTCGTATAGGCTTAGATCTCTGCCACAATTCAGCATGCGAAAGATCATATTTTGAGTGGACAAAAATGTATTTTGCACGCGCGCGATCTGAGTTTTGTGGAGAAAACGTTCGTTTCGCAAAGAAAAAAGTATTTAGAGCGCACGAAAATCAATTTTGCATTTAAAATAAGTTTTTGGATGTGTGCAGACCTCTTTTGCGCGTGCAACGTTTCACTAGCTTGCTCACCTAATGCCAGCCCTCAGTGCTCTCTAAATGCCAACAGCTCGCTTGCTCAACACAACCCAGCGTTACAATATG
>NW_015645981.1:0-485 GCF_001515625.1 Sinocyclocheilus rhinocerous | reverse complement strand
TATTATTGTTCATGAAGGCTGGAAGTGAAAAACGCCTTATATTCAGGTGTGCATAATTATTAAGCAGGTTATCTTCTATGTTCGATCAGAGCCGTACTTTCCTTCTTACAGCAAGGTTTGGAGAGTAGGCTGTCCCCTTCCACACAGCAAATTCTGGTCTTTGGAATAAACTCCCTGGTAGTTAAAATCAACTCAATCTGAGTGTACATGCGTGACCATCAAATAGACTCCAGCACAAAGTTAAAATAACTCTGCTCTTGGAGTTAAATTTTTAACACTTTTTCAGAGTTAAAATTGAACTCTGGAGTTAAAATACTAATCCTACGGAGAGTAATTATAACTCTAAAATTGAGTTAATTATAATATGAACTCCTTATCAGTGTTAAAAATCTACATTTAAAAAATATTTAATTTAACACTTCTATGAGTTAACACTAAATGAGTTAACATTTATTTAACACAATAAAATGTTTTATGTGAAAATG
>NW_015645980.1:1535-2459 GCF_001515625.1 Sinocyclocheilus rhinocerous | reverse complement strand
TAAATATCAAATAATTAAATCATTATTTAAAACTACAAAAAGGAGTCACCATGGAACAGGAGAAGATGGCATTCTTTCAATCTCCATAAGGACTTGTACCACGGCAGACCAACATTGTTTGTCATGGACAGCTACTGATGTATAATGCTATGTAGTATAATAAATTATAAGACACTTGTTCTTTGCTTTATTTTATTTTATATAAGGTGTAACATTAAAATATATTAAAGTGCACATAAACACACACAAAACTCAAGTGCATACGGAGGGAGGGGTTCTAGCAGACCAATCACAGCGCTTGCGGTCAGCATAGAATTGACGCGCTGCTAGATTTTTGGAGAGGTGCACGTCAGGCTACGGCGTAGGGTGTACGTCTATGCATGGGCTACAGCGTAGGTTCGACGCAGAAGTATAAATTGGGCTTTACTCAGACTCTACCTACACAGGAAGTCTGTGAGTGTCATAGCTACGCTGTGTTAAAGAGTGCACGTCGAAGATGAAAGGTTATATATCATAAGTCTTTAACCCAACAAGGGTAATTCCAAACACAAAGTAGCACAACAAGATTTAAAGGTGACAAAACCTGGAAAAGTCAGATTTTCACGATATAAGTGCTATAATCAGGTCCCTGGTGCATCTACTAACCAAGGAAATGTGAAAAACATTAACCCAGTAACTTTGTTTTGGTAAGCCTTTTTCTGCAAGCGTCTGAGAAAACGAGCGCGCCTGATTTCGCTCCCTTGGTGACGTTGCAAAGGGATCTCATTATAATATTACCTCCCCTTAATTGGTAAGTTTACACCCACGGCGCCGTTATTGTGTTTTCTCAAGCGACACCGGTGTACCAGTTCTAATGCCATGGTGAAAGTTTGAGCAAAACATGCTAACTGTTCTGTCTTTGGCTGCACAGACGAGCACAGAACA
>NW_015645980.1:0-722 GCF_001515625.1 Sinocyclocheilus rhinocerous | reverse complement strand
AGTACAATCATTATAGTGCACTTCTGTTTTTATGCTGCACAGTACACATATAAAAAAAAATCTGCCATTAAAAGCATGTTCCAAAAAATAAATTCCTGCGTATGTAGCCTACTTAAGACTCAATCACCCTGCATCAGTTAACTGTGTTGCATCCTACTAAAAGTAGCCAAATTCTATTAGGCCATATTTACAATTTCAAGCTTCCATTTCAATTAGCCAGTGTCAAGTGTTGCATCCAAGAAGTGGCCTCACTTGTCAAGTGTTACAACCAGAAGTGGTCCTCATCTGTTTTATAATATATGGGGCATATTTGCCATGTCAAATGTGGGACAAGTTGGCTTACACACTGAGAAGCCAATGCTGACTGTGCCGTATATTTGCCAAAAGTGGCCCAAATTGTTAATTATTTGGCCAATATTTGTCATTTTATATTTAAAATGCACATTTGCGGCATCATATAAGGGCAACTTTAGGCTCACAGCCACATTAGCCAGTGCTCACTGTGCTATATCTTTGACAAAACTGGCCCAGATACGCTTTAGGATAACTGGGCCACATTTGTGGCATCATATGTGGGCCACTTTAGGCTCACAGCCACATAAGCCAGTGCTTACCATGCCATATATTTGCCAAAATTGGCCCAGATATATTTTAGGATAACTGGGCCACATTGGTATCATCATATGTGGGCCACTTTAGGCTCACAGCCACATTAGCCAGTG
>NW_015645979.1:0-1209 GCF_001515625.1 Sinocyclocheilus rhinocerous | reverse complement strand
CTAGTTGTTAGTTTGTGCCTATAATCGTTAATCATTTAGGTACATGGTTGAACTTATTTTCTCGAAACTCAAATCTTTTTCATCCGTTTATCTGAGTGAAATGTGTAGTTCAAAATACAGGTAAAAATGCTAGCGAAAATTAATTCAGAAAATCTGAGTAATTTCTTTGTGTATTCTATGCAGTTTGCGTCATGGTTACAAAATGACATCAACATCCTTTTGTCACAACGTCGTTTCACAACTTTTAGCAACAAAACGACCTGCCTTTTAGCGACTTTACCTAAAAATTAATTTGCAACATGGCTTGCGTCGCTAGAGGAAGCGGCCTCGCGCTAGCGTCTGCTCGAGGCCCGGCTGCATACGACGCTGCGGCCGGAAGAGCTGCGGTGAAAGTTTGAGCCGAAGCGGGAAGCTAGTGAGGCTTTGCTGCGGTGAGATCTGGGGCGAGGCCCAGGCTCGTTGAAGGCCTGCCGCTGCGACCCAGCGCTTAAGGAGAGCCGGGTCTTGTGCGGGGCGATGGTGGTGTCGATCGAGGCGCGTTCGGGGCCTTGCGAACTTTGCTCGAAATATTGCCCGCTCAGCTGGAGTAGATTTAGGAGTGAGGTTGGCTGATTGCTGGGAGACGAATAACTTAGATCGTACAGATCCGCTTTGTTTACCCTTCGCGAGGACAGTGCGTCAGAATTAATCAGCGTTTGCCTCAGGCTTAAATGTGGTCCACTTTCCGATTGGAGAAATTGTATGCTCAGCCGAAAGATAAGAAGATGTCAGGGGGGAAAAAAAAAATGGAAGTGACGCTGATAGAGGCGAGGTTAAGCCTCGGCGTCGTGGGGAGCGTGTGGCTGGTCGAGCAGGGAGCAGCGGCCGCGATGAAGCCTGGAACTCGGCGGCGGTGTCTGGTGGAGAACGAACGATCCTGGGGCCGGCAGCTTGCCCGGAGAACTAAAAAATCCCCAGTATAGGTCTCGTCGTTTAGATGGGAGAAGCTGAGTCTATAGATATAATGGCAAAAGTTGCAAACCGAATGCTGATAAACCGTCAATGGATAGAGGTAAGTCAGCTGTATTTATATCATGGTGTTGATTAACTTGAGTGCGCTCCACCTGTGTTAATTAGGCTAAGTATCTGACACGCTCCTCCCGAACCTTGTTAATAAAACATAATTTAATTTGTCCCAGGTGTTTCCTATGTGGTTTCCATTGATCCCAG
>NW_015645978.1:0-538 GCF_001515625.1 Sinocyclocheilus rhinocerous | reverse complement strand
AAATCAGCCCAGACCCCAACAGCCTAGAAGGGTTCATTATTTAATTACTTCTAACTAAACTTAAAAAGAGTTCAATGGAGCTTACGAGCACAGCTAACTAACGATGCTTTTAGGAAACCCAGTCCTGGTCAGTAATGTGAAGCTGGTAAAGCTGATTTAGGAGTAGTTTAATCAGATCTTGAGAGATTTAAAGTCTTCTTTCATCTTCAGTTTCATCTTCAGCTGATTTCATCTACGGCTGAGGCTGAAGTCAGATGTAGTTCTTGTGTTTCTCTTTCATTCAGTGATTCTGCTTGTTAACAGCAGCTGTTCATCACTAATGATCAATCATCATTTAATTAATCACAGAATCATCTCATTAACTCCAGCACTGATTGAGTCTTACTCGAACACTCTGTAGTGGGCACACTTATAAGTGTTCATCTGAAACTGAGGACTTTGCTGTGAGGTTTAAAGGGTTGAACAGGTAAGAGGAAAAAAACAGCATGAAACGTGTTTTAAAAGTATGAAACTGTAATTTATGGCAACAAACTGTAGA
>NW_015645977.1:423-562 GCF_001515625.1 Sinocyclocheilus rhinocerous | reverse complement strand
GCCACATTCATGTCATTTGTGTGGAAAGAGTTTTTCATTTCTACAAAATTTAACAGTACATCAGAAAATACATACTGGTGTGAGAGAATACATGTGCTTTGAGTGTGAAAAGACTTTTACTACAGCAAACTGTTTAAAA
>NW_015645977.1:0-314 GCF_001515625.1 Sinocyclocheilus rhinocerous | reverse complement strand
AAATCTGAAAACACACGAGAGGATCCACACTGGAGAGAAACCGTATCACTGCACTGCATGTGGGAAGTGTTTCAGTCGTTCATCTTCTCTACACAGACATACAAAACACAATCACAGTAAGTAGATCATCTTCAGATCCAGCACTTTCAGATCTGATGCCGCGTCCTCAACAAATGTGACACAATAATGCATCAAGCAATAAAATATCATCTGGATAAATGTATCATTACAAATGACATGACAAAGAAACATTGTCTAAAGTTTTCACAGTTGTCTACATTAGCAGCCCTTCTTCTTCTAGCGGTGGGCGGATC
>NW_015645976.1:0-534 GCF_001515625.1 Sinocyclocheilus rhinocerous | reverse complement strand
CAAAGTTCATCTGTTTCCAATACGTTTCTCATTATTTAATATTTTGAGTTCTTCACTGAAAATGCAAAGAAAGTCTTAGGCTAGTTTAAGCTGTTTATTTATTTATTTTTTTTAGAAGGGCAGGACTCTCCTTTATAGTATTACCTGGCTAACAATGATAAAAAAAATTCAGTCTGTACATTATCAGAATATTTTTTCATTTTGGGAAACTTACTTTTACTTCACTACATTCCAAAGCATAATATATCACTTTTTACTCCATTACATTTAAAAATTTTTCCTCATTTTGACCATGTACAAATTCCTTTGAAGCAATTATTTTAAAAGAATCATTTAAACTGGTTCAAATTTCAATAAATTGTTTATTTGTGAACTTGACTGATTCGATTGCAGCAGATTTTCAAGCCTGATCAGCAGAGAAGTATCCAAAACCCTTTAAAACCAGCCAACAGACCAGCCTGGGAGAGCAGCAGAGAGTTTAAGCTTGTTTATCCAGCTTGGTTATGAAATAAAAGCCACATTAATTTCATACAG
>NW_015645975.1:262-940 GCF_001515625.1 Sinocyclocheilus rhinocerous | reverse complement strand
ACTTTATGATTGTATTTATGCCCATGTGTGATGATAAATGAGCGTTTGTGTTTTCATTTACAAATTAAACTATGTGAATGATTAATTCCTCAACGAAACACATAGTATTTATAATTATGTTCTATTAATTAGCCGAAATAAAATGAAATATATGTTAACTTTAAACTGCATTCCAGCTAACCAGTCAGCAAGCATAATCAAAGCTTTATTGGCATGTCGAGCATTTACAGTAGGCTATTATTTACAAAAGTATTCAGAACGTTAAGTAAAGAGATCGAAATGAAGGGGGAAAAAATGAATATAAATGAATATAAAAATATAATCAATAATAATAGGCTAATAATAATAATAATATAGAAATATTACGGGGAAAAGACGATCAGTTAATGGACTTACAAGACTGTAGGATGGATAAAAATGTTTTCTTGTAGGCCTATTTTATATTATGCACTTTATGTAACATTTATTCATGATAAACTTAATTTGAATGCTGACAATCGCACGTAATACAGCCCGGTAGCCAAGGCCTGTGGTTAATATAATAATTTAATAATGTAATAATTTCTATAATAAATGATATAATAATTTCTTAATTCAAAATAAAATATTAATGAATCCATCTCTGATAATCCCAGGTTGCTATGGTCACGCAGGTTTGTTTACGCATTAAACTCGTGG
>NW_015645975.1:0-222 GCF_001515625.1 Sinocyclocheilus rhinocerous | reverse complement strand
GTAACGCAGGTTTGTTGACGCATTAAACTCGTGGCCATGAGAAAAATATGTCGTTCCCTCAAATTAATATCTCGTGGTCACTACATATTATCACGTTCCCACGAGTTATTATGTTGTGGCCACGACAACACTACTGGCTCTTTTCCACTGCATGGCACGGCTCGGTACGGTTCACTTTTGACACTGAAGAGGGACTTCAGGAGCCTGATCGAGACGGTGCGC
>NW_015645974.1:63849-66130 GCF_001515625.1 Sinocyclocheilus rhinocerous | reverse complement strand
CAAAATTCTTACAGACCTTTAGGGCCATGTGTCGAACATGCCCACTGAGTTTCGTTCCGATTGACCTCCGTTAACCTTGTCAAATAGATGCTTAAACTTTTTTGGCCAATGTTTTTTAAGATACGCGAATGTCCTCATAGAAACTTATGCCATTTAGGACAAAGACACTGCATACCAATTTTCAAGTCGTTCGGACCAACGGTTGCAAAGTTATAGTTGTTTTTATGTTTTTTCCATCTTATAGCGCCACCAAGTGGCAGAGCTGCGCATTTTTTTATTTGACCAAAGATTGAGATCTTACACATGTGTACCAAGTTTGGTGAAGATATCTCATTCCATTCAAGAGTTATAGCTACAATTATCTATTGGCTACGTTAGCATAAAAAGTTTTTTGCATACTGTTGTGCGCCAAAAACTTTTTTTAATAATTATTGATATTCAGTGTCCAGAGAATATTTCTGCTGTGGTTTGGTTCCGATTGAGCGAAAAACCTAGGACTAGATCGCAAAAGT
This sequence comes from Sinocyclocheilus rhinocerous, assembly GCF_001515625.1. Classification (NCBI taxonomy): domain Eukaryota; kingdom Metazoa; phylum Chordata; class Actinopteri; order Cypriniformes; family Cyprinidae; genus Sinocyclocheilus; species Sinocyclocheilus rhinocerous. Next base: position 65,618 of record NW_015645974.1, on the reverse strand, counting down.
AGGTTTCAGACATTACTCAATTTTGGGGAAAACCCGGACATCATAGAGAAAATCTGACGCAGTATAGATTTTTTTTTTCAGTATATACTTTTGTTCGTGTTGACCCAAGGATTGCAACGATGTAAAGTTTTTTAGTCTACGACAAACGGTGTATGAGCTAGGGCCAAAAATGTCTGAAAAATTTGTTTTTGCGCTGTAGCGCCCCCTTTTGTTCAATTGGGGCGAGTCTTTGGATCTGAGTAGCGGTCAAGACTACTACGATCTGACCAAGTTTCAGCTTTCGAGGCCTTAGGGTTTGGGCTGCACGATCAGTTTTAGGGAAGAAGAAGAATTTTTAAAAAATCCTTACAATTATAATAGGGTTTCAGCACTACATGCTTGAACCCCTAATAAAACATGGTCGCCCGTGATTTTGCCAAGTAAGCCATGTTCCTGGATCAACATCTTTTGTTGATCCTGGATCAACATTACTGTTCACAAATACAGACTTAACCCAATCCCCACCCATAAACCTAAATTTACCCATAATTTATTCCTAAAATCAGAGGGAAAGAAGCACCTAATCCTGATTGTAAGCCTAAAACTGACATTTCCTGAAAAGTTATCTCTCAATTCTGATTGGTTGATTGGAATGATGTTCCAGGATCAACAAGGATGTTGATCCAGGAATATGTTGTAGGCTACTTGGTCAAATCACACTCACCAATAAAACATATAGGAAAACTTGATAGATGTTCATACAACTCAAGTTTAGAGAAAGCAATACAAAGACGGCAAATTTAAAACTTGACATTTATGGTCTGTACATTTAAGAAGTAGGCCTAGATGAATTCAAGTTTTAGAAAAGCCATGCAGGAGATATTCAATTATTGTTATAAAGGCAGATAATACTGCAGGTACAATTGCAAGTGTATATTAAATTATCTACACCGTTAAAGTTGTCGAACATCATCGTGTGATTCAATATTTCACTTATGAGATCACCTAACTCGTTTTTCCAAACATACTGTTTTTGTCAGGGAATGGCAGCTTGCGGTACCGCATTCGGGAAACCGCAGTCATTCCACGGCTCTCAAATGTTGGAAATATTCGGCAAGTTATAACCCGTAGAAGAGGCTTGTCGCCTCCACAAATGATTAGTCTGACAGTATCAATGCATTGTGTACATAGTGTGTGAGTGTGTGTGTGTGTTGATATCAGGTGGGTGGTCTGCAGCAGAGCAGGGGAATTCAGAAGAGACACAGGAACATTTCTCACACACACAGGAAAAAGAAAGACAGATTCATGAGATGTTGAGGAGTCATTTCAGACCTTTGTTTAGTTGATTATTTCCCCCTACACTTATATGTTCCAGCTCTATGTTTAGTGTGTTTTCTGGGACTCAAACCCAGTGACCGTCGTGTTGCGAGCGTCGTGATCCAGCAGCTGATTAGTGCCTTATAATGTCAGTCAGAAACTTGATATTTTAGTTCTTCCTGATCATTTCCAGACACTCTGACGTGATCTTTGAGACTCTTTAGCACATTTACTCTTATCGAACATCCTTGTGCAGGAATAATGGTATCTGGCCTGCTTCCTCCTCGTGACCTCAGCGCATTTCTGAAATAACAGCATATTGAATATTTCTGGGCTTTATCGTTTGTGTGTTTGTGTGTGAAGGACGATAGTTCGATTCATGTCTGTGTGTTATTGAGAAAGAGACTCATAGATTGTGTTTAAATGAGCTGCGGTTTACACCGATTACTCTGTGTGTGTGTGTGTGTGTGTGT
>NW_015645974.1:50766-63601 GCF_001515625.1 Sinocyclocheilus rhinocerous | reverse complement strand
TGTGTGTGTGTGTGTGTGTGTGTGTGTGTGTGTGTGTGTCTGGTTTCATTTACTCTGTGTCCGTCTGTGTGTGTGTGTGTCCTGCTGTGATTATGGAGGTTGATTTTCAGCTGTCCAAACATCCTCTCACTTACACAATCACAACACACTCTCTCTCTCTTTTAGAGATTGGCCAGGATGGTCAACTAGTCGTCCACCAACCAAATATTCACTTATTTTTAAGTACTTTTAACATTTTTTTAATATTACATTTTAACCCTAAAAAGGGCAAACCCATAGAGACATCAGAAAATTAATTTAATGCTATTTTCCATCTTATTGGGACTCAAATAATACAATTTCATGATTTTTTTCAAAACTTGACTCTTATATTTGATTGTAATGTTTGTATCCCCCAGGATACGTCGCTTCTTTGTTGGTATAAATTCACTGAAAACAGAACACTTGTTTATCAATGCTTGTTACAGCATGGTTGTAATTCCTGAACGCTTTGGAGTACAGACCTAACATTGGTCTCTTTTTAAAGAAGACGCATAGCAGATTATTGCTGAAGTGAAAGCATTTCAAAAAAAGGTGAGATTTTCTTTGGGCACTATACCAAAAATAACCACTGGGTTACACCCAAACTCTATTGAATTTTTCTAATGCAGTTTTCTGTCACAAATCAATAATTTTCTGTCACAATATGACTTCTATTACAAAACAGTCACCAAATATGGAATCTTGACTGTCAGACCTTTCCAACGATTTGTCAAGATTACAAAAAGGTTTGATTTTCTAAAACACAAGCCACAAAGTCACACACTCTATGTTTTATATCTTGATTTATACCCCTAAAAGGGCGACGTATCCCCTGAGATACAAACATTTAGAGACAGATTACAAAAAATATAAGCATTTACTTTATAAAATTTCAGTGTAAACCTAATAAGCTAATGCTGAACAACAGCTTTTTAAACAGGTAAGTCCCCTCCAGCATGTGTAAATGTGTGAACTAGATCAACTTTTATCGGAGGGTGAGTGGATTTCCCACGACAGGCGGCCATGCAGTTTTAAATGCTGCCCGTGAGCTAAACAAAGAATGGAGAAACAAAGTCACCTCATCTAAATATTCACAACAAACACCCTTTCAACATGAAACCAAGAAATGAGACCTTCACTTTCACTGCTTCTCTCCACAGCTTCTCAAATGTTTGTATCCCTCAGGATACGTCGCCCCTTTTAGGGTTAAAATAATAAAAATAAAATCTAATAAAAATCTGTACTCAAACAATAATATTAATATGTGTGTAAATGTATGTGCCTGTGTATTAATAGTTTTAATAATTATTATAACAATATTAATAATATAATATTAAATAAAATACGAAAAGTACTTTCAAATCTGTACATGAATTATTTTTTATATTATTGTTATGATCATTAAAACATGTCTGTTTGTGTGTGTTTTAATAATAATATTAATAATATTTAATAATAAAATATTAAGATTATTATAATAATTTAAATTAGAATAATTACATTTTTTGATTATTCATTATTATTATTATTTTTATCTTTTTAGGAAAGTCTTCGAAACTACATCCGTCAAATCAGCTCTTGTGTAACAAATTGATTCTGGTATTTTTGTGCAACAAACATTCTGGATAATCTAGTATATCTATATGTCGACAGTCAATATTTAGTGTTCATAAATCATAATGACCCTAAAGCAGCCCCATTATTAAGACCAGCTAGTCAGCTAGTCGTTCAGGTAACTCACCTGTCTTGTTGATGAGCCTGTTTACATTCTCTCTGTCTTTTTTCTTGTGTGCGTTGGTTGTGTATGAACAGACATTATCGCTGCCTTCCCTGTGCTCATGTGAATGCTCTCAGAAACATCTGATTTCATTTTGTGACCTGGTTTTTGTTTCACTGATTGAAGGGCGTCATTGACACACACACACACATGTTCCACACGTGTTCCCATGATCCGCTGTAGATTCCTGTGGCGTGACATCACTGCGCTGGTGCTCTCTCTCCGCAGGCGCTGTGCATTAACGTTCAGTCGAGCGATGTGTGCGAGACGCTGGCGCTGGTGTTCTGTGGCGCTGATGTGAGCTGCGACACCGGCGACCCCGAGCTGCCCTCCCCGATCGCTCTGGCCCAACACCACGGACAGAACCTGCAGCTGGAGCTCCTCATGCAGAACCGCAACACAGGTGTGCGCCTCGGAGAACGTTGCTATAACTACGTCAGTATACTACATTTACTGACGTTCGACCTTTTGACCTACAGAACTCCCGAGGTCAGAGGTGAAGGTTGCCATAGATAGGGTGCACTACATGGCCCCGCCCTCCGTCACGCATAATGGGTTTCTATTCAAGACCGGCTCCATGGCTCGACCAATCACAGAGAAGAAGGGAAAAGAAGGTGAGCCAATCAGTGAATAGACATTTTTCTGAAATGTTATGTGCAAAATGGTTTCAGAATAATTTAATCTGATTTGAGTCTGTCCGTCTGTGCCTGTTAGAGTTCAGTCGGCGCTGGTGTGTGCTGAATGACGGGAATTTTAGCTACTATGAAAGTGACAAAAACGCTACACCGAACGGAGGATTGAAGATGAAGGAGATCGTCTGTCTGGCTGTCAGCCCTCCTGAGACTCATGGGTAATCTGGCCCACAGCATGTGTTTAAGGACTGTCACCTATCTGACAGCCTGATAATATAAACGTCTCTTTCTTTAGGTACGATCACACGTTTGAGCTGTACTCGGACGCCGAACGCTTGTATCTGTTCGGCACTGATAATCCCGAGACCATGCGCGAGTGGGTCAAATCCATCGCAAAGGTGACGTCACACCTGTTCTGAACCGATCGACGGGTTTTATCGGGTTTGAACAGCGTCTCATTTTCAGAACACCTCTCTGTGTTACAGTCGTTCATTCCTGCGGGTGCGGAGCATCTGTTACTGAAGGACTTCGAGCGCATCGGCCGGCTGCGTTATAAAGACAGACTGAACCGGGAGATGTCAAGACTGGGCTGGTTCTGTTTGGTGGGGTCCAACCTGCACATCCGGCTGGAGGAGCACACCGCAGACGAGACCATCGACCTGCAGAAGCTGCTGGAGCTCTGTGAGTCACAAAATGCCACCAAAATCAACAAAATGACTCCAAAACCCAACAAAAATGCAACCGAAATTGAAAAAATGGCATCAAAATCAGCAAAAATACCACCAAAACAACAAAATGACACAAAAAATGCAACCAAAATCACCACCAAAACCAACAAAAATAGCATGAAAATCAGCAAAAATACCACCAAAACCATCAAAATGACACCAAAAATGCAACCAAAATGACACCAAAAAAAAAGCAGCTAAAATCAGCAAAAATGCTACCAAAACCAACAAAAATCATCAAAAATATAACCAAAATGAGCAAAAATGCCCCTGCAGAATTAAATAAATTACGACGGTCACTGTTAAAGTGAAATGTGAAAATGAATGAAACATGTTGATTGTGGCATTTAGGATTGCAAAGGGGTGGAAAATTTCCAGAAAATTTCTCTAAACTTTTCAAAAGTTTCCAAAAAATCCAGGAAATTTTCTAACTTATTGCAACCCTAGTGGCATTACGTTTAGATCTGCTCACATTACACCAAAGATTCCTGTTTAGCTGTTGTTTTTTGCAGTGTTGAGCATCATAACCAATCACACGTTTCTGTTGAGTGCATGAATGTAGTGGCCAATCAGAGCTGTTTAAATTAGTCACTGGTGATTAAAGGGATCCCCGGGTATTAAGACATGTATAGCTTAATATAACGTAAATTATGTCTCTTATTTAAATATATAGTAGAAACCCCATGAAAGATGTATGTTATTTAAAAAAATCGACATGGTTTTTGGACTATGGGGGGCGCCATTATTTTATGTGCACAGTACATTCTGCGTCGATGACGTCAAATGGTTGCACTCGGTGAGCTACTGGCGCTTATTTCTATAGTTTGGCTTTTTACCGCAACACAACTCGGTGCTAGTCCAAAATATGTATAAAACGATGTGATTTTTAAAATAACATAAATCTTTAATGGGTCTTCTACTACATATTTCAGGAAGAGACATCATTTACGTTATATTAAGCCATACAAGTCTTAATACCCAGGGATCCCTTTAAGAAGTATTTGTCATAAAAAGACAACACTGATGCCATTCAATTAAGGTATTTATAAAAATTGCTTTTATGAATGTAAAAATGCTCCTGGAAATCAATTACAGCTGCCAAATATTGACCTTTTAATGGAAAAGTTAATTATTGACCCTGCTGTGAACTGAGCGTGTGTGTGTGTGTGTGCAGCGATCCAGCCGGAGAATGAGGTTCTGGTTCTGGTGGAGCGAGGCAGGTGAGCAGGTCGAGGTTAACCCGTTTAAGTCTCATATGTGTGTGACGGCGGGCGGAAGCTGACTAACAGGACGTCTCCCTGCAGGACGCTGTACATCGAGGGCGAGAGGAAGCTGGACTTCCTGGGCTGGGCGGCAGCCATCCAGAGGAATGCTGGGAGTTCTGGAGACACACTGAGTCAGCAGCAGCTGACGGAGGCCGACATTCCCGTGATCGTGGAGCGCTGCATTCATTTCACCACTCAATACGGTACTCAACTCTATTCTGCTGTACTCTATTCAGCTCTTTCTGACACAATTCTGTTCAACTTGATTCAGCTGTTCTGCTTTATTCTAATCTTCTCAACTCTACTTTGTTCAACCCCATGCAAATCTGGTTGTGCAACTCTATTTTACACTCTTTAATTCTGCTTTATTTAACTCTTTCTGACCCAATTCTGTTCTTTTCTACTTGATTCAGCTGTTCTACTTTTTTCTAATCTCTTCAAATCTACTATCAAATTTGTTCGGTTGTTCTGCTCTATTCAAATCTATTCTACACTTTAATTCCGTTTTTCTCTATTTAACTCTTTCTGACCCAATTCAGTTCTTTTCTACTTTGTTCTTCATACTTCATTCTTCTTTGTCCATCTCCATTTAAATCTGTTTAGTTGTTCTGCTCCATTCAACTCTATTCTACACTTTAATTCTGCTTTACTCTATTTACTCTTTCTGACCAAGTTCAGTTCTTTTCTACTTGATTCAGCTTTGTTCTACTCCATTCTAAACTTCTCGACTCACCTTGTTTTTAATTCACTTCTGTTCAATTGTTCTGCTTTGTTCAACTCAATTCTATTTCATATTCAACCTCACTGAATTCTATCCTACTCTTATTCTCTGTTTTTTTGTGTGAAAGAAACTTCAATCAAGTCTTTCTTTCTGTCCAAAGAATCAGGGGCAAATGAATCCAATTTGATTTAAATGAAATTGTTTCTGAGAAACTCATGTAAATGTTTGACTGCAGACAGCGATTGAAATAACACACACACACACACACACACACACATCACAAAAACATCACTTAAACAACAGATTCCTCTTGTGTCTCAGTAATCATGTGATCTTTGTCTTACTAACTAGTATTAAACAGTGAGCTCACCTAATGAGATTTAATGAGCTCCTAGATGTACACGTAACATATTAACAGATGATGACATGAAACCATGACAGTAAATGTGTCCCTGCAGACATCAGCTGACTGTCTGAGCTGCTGAGCTGTCTCTGATTCAATTTCATGATTCGTTTGGACTGATTTTGCGAAGCGTTTGTGAATCAGGGGACGGTCAGACAGAACTTTGTTCAGGAGGAAAAGCATTGAAGTATCACATGATAGAAACATTAACAACAAAAAGCTTGACACACTAATGGACTTGAAAGCAGTGATAAACTGATACTAACCAGAAAACTCAAGCCAAATCACCATTATTTGTGTAGCACTTTTCATGACACTGTGTCAAAACAGCGTTACAGAAAGGTTTATAGAAATACTTTTTGTCCATAATGTCTTTAAAGTCCCTATTGAACAGGTTAAATATATTAAAATGAAACTTTTTAAAATTTGTAATATTTGTAGTTCTATTAATATTATGTTGTTTAGGGGTCCATTAAGCATCATAAGTGTGTGTTGCTGTGTGTAAATGATGTTGTGTGTGTGTCCTGCAGGTTTGACCTCAGAGGGAATCTACCGTAAGAGTGGTGTGAACAGTAAGATCGCCGCCCTGCTGGAGGAGTTCAGACGCGACGCCAGGTGCGTTTGGCTGAAGGAAGGTGAACATCAGATGGATGACGTGTCCAACGTCCTCAAGCGCTTCTTCAGAGGCATCGAGGAGGGATTGTTTGGCCTGGAGGCGCACAGCTGGCTCAGCGCTACAGGTTTAGACCACTGGAATATTATGAAATTATATATTATTATTATTACGGCACGACGCTACAGCTAAAATGTTAACTAATAGATATCACCATACTTTCCCAAGTCGATTAATTATAGTATATTAAGACAATAGTTTTTTATTACAAGTTTCTGAAATGTTATGTTTAAATATGCATTATCTAATTAAATATGCACTAATTTGCATACAGTTTCAGAACAGAAATCTGAACATTGGTTCAAAATTCTTGTCTGATTTTGTTGGCATACTAGAGTTAAAGGTTTTTATAGAGGGGATTTTAGATTTCTCTTTTTATCACTGCATAAATCAGAAAATACCTTCAATAGACTGAAAGCAAACACAATTTTACCATGTTTTAGGAATAAAATTGTTATAGAAATCAGTGTGAATGATATACTGTATGAACAAACCCTTCAGTAAAACCCTTCAGAATATAGATATGAATAAACCCCTAAGTTTTGGTGCATGTAAGTGCTGCAGAAGTGCAGAAATAAACTCCAGATATAAATATGTACTGTTATTGAAATCTACAGACGCAAATGGATAAAGTACAATTAAATAAACCCTTAAATGTCTATTTTTTATTTTTTTCACTAGTCTGAAAGAAGACAAGTGAAGTGAAATAATCCAAATGTCATATTGTGTGTGTGTGTGTGTGTGTGTGTTCAGCTTTTTCAGACGAGAGCAGTCGGATCTGTCAGTATCGTCTTCTGTTCAGTAACCTTCCCCGAGTCAATCAGGCGACACTACGAGCGCTAGTTAATCATTTATACTGGTGAGACAAGCACTCTTCCTCTTTCTCATAGAGCACTTCCTCATAGCTCTCCTTTCAGAGAAGTGTTGAAAGTCTCTCTCAGACCTTCTGATGTGTGTGCGTTTGCAGCGTCCAGCGGTTTGCGGATCTCAATCAGATGAATCTTCACAATCTGGCCATCGTGTTCGGTCCGACTCTCTTCCAGGCGGACGGGAAGGACTACAGCGCCGGCAGAGTCATCGAGGATCTCATCCAACACTACGTCACTATATTCGATGTATGTTTGCATGTGTTCAGAAAAAATGTTTCCTGCGATTTTATTTTCCTAGGACATTTTAAAGTGAAGTTATAGGAAGTGCACATATCTGTCTGAAGAGTCTGGACTTTGTGTAGAGTTGATAAAACGGTTCAGCACCAGATACATGCAGTCACTAGCGCCATCTGTTGGTGAGATGAGAGTAAGAACTGCAGTGGCAGCACTGTGTGCTTGTGTTGCAGGTGAACGAGCAGCAGCTGAAGAAGCAGTTAGATGAGATCACATACATCATAAAGCTCAGAGACAACCTCGCGCCTAAAGCTGGAACGGTAAGAGTTACAATTATTGTGCTGTGTACCAAGTCATGCATCACTGGTGCTATTGCTGATAGTCAGTTACAGTAGGATTCTTTTTTTCTGAATTTTGCAACCCTAAATGACTGAATTTGCAGCAGCTTTTCTAAAAAATTTATATTTGCTGCATTTTTCATGTTAATTTGCAGTAGAAACAATAATCATTATGTATTTATAAAATGTGACCCTGGACACAACCAGTCATAAGGGTCAATTTTTCGAAATTTAGATTTTTGCATCATCCGAAAGCCGAATAAATAAGCTTTCCATTGATGTAAGGTTTGTTAGGATAGGACAATATTTGGCTGAGATGCAACTATTTGAAAATCTGGAATCTGAGGGTGCAAAAAAATGTAAATATTGAGAAAATCATCTTTAAAGTTGTTCAAATGAAGTTCTTAGCAATGCATATTACTAATCAAAAATTAAGTTTTAATATATTTACAGTAGGAAATTTACAAAATATCTTCATGGAACATGATCTTTACTTAATATCCTAATGATTTTTGGCATAAAAGAAAAATGTATACTTTTGATTATACACATATCACATCACATTATTGGCTTTTAATGAAATCATCAAACTTCTGCAGTTCCCTCACAAACCCCAGTTTAAGAAACCTGACACTAATCAGACTTACAGTTTTCATCAGGTTGACTATAAAAAAAGAAATCACTTTAAAGGAACACCTTGAACCAGACACCTACAGCATCTCCTACAACACCCTAGTAACCACCCGAACACCCTAGCAACCATATAGCATCACCCACAACACCCTAGTAACCACTCGAACACCCTAGCAACCATATAGCATCACCCACAACACCCTAGCAACACACTGAAACACTCAGAACTCTATGCATATGTATAGCAGCACTCTGGTGACACTCGCAGGAAGCACTGCTCATTTCAGTTAGAAAATATTAAATAGTTATTCGTTTAGTTTTTATTGTAATTATTTATTAGAGGCTTTGTTATTTGTGGCTCATGTGTGTGTGTGTGTGCGTGTGTGTGTTTAGGGCAGTGGTGATTTTATTTGTACAGTTTACTTGGAGAAGAAGAAGGAAACAGCTGAACAGCATGTGAAGGTGCGTTTGACCTTTGAACCTGAAGGTCAATTGTAAAAAAAAAAATCTGAACAACATCAAGGACCCACTTACATATGAAATCAATGATAAGTGTTAAAAAATGCTTTTAGTAGAGGAGATAAGTCCTGCTTTACATTTGCAAGGATACAAGTCAGTGTTTTTGAATAAATGTTCACGTACAACCTCCAGATTCCCGCCACGATGACGGCAGCAGAACTGACCTTTGAGATTCTGGACAGACGGAAAATCAGCGTTAAGGAGAAAGACTACTGGTGCTGCTTTGAGGTGAACGAGAAAGAGGAAATGGGTGAGTCACAGAACACCGGTTACCCGTCATACACGCGTTACAGTAACACGGTGGCTCACAGGTGTGTGTGTGTGTGTGTGTGTGTGTGTCAGAGCGGCCGCTGCACTATCTGGAGAAAGTGCTGCCCATCTTTCACTCTCTGGGCACCGACAGTCACCTGCTGGTCAAGAAGCACTTCTCCATGGAGGCCATGCTGGTCTATCTGGGTAAGAGACTGAGCTTTAGTTTGGACACACATGTGTGTGGATAAATAAAAATGTTTTCATGCTACTAAATGTAAGCGGGTTAATCTATAACAGTGCTTCTCAACCATTTGACTCCAAGACCCACCATTGCCTACAACAATATTCAAAGGCTAATATCTGCTGCAATGGCAATTTTTTTTAGTAGTTTTGATCTATAGACTGATAGTTTCTGTGCATTTAAATTTCTGCAGGGGTTTTAAGAGCTAAATGTTTTCCAGGGTTCCTGCACTTTTAAGCCAGTCAATTTGTAAGACTTTTTTAATTATTCGTGATTTGCTGGGTTAAGGATCAGGATTTTTAAAAATATTCATTACCTACAATTTCTGCCTGATAGAATATTTTAGAGCTTGACATAACTACAAGAATCTATATTCGTTATAAAAATGACCTTGGTGTTTGATTAATTTGGGATAGTGTATATGACTTTCTTCTTTCAGATGAATACAATCAGTTATATTTAAAAATGTTCTGGCTCTTCCAAGCTTTATAATGGCAGTGAATGGGTGATATTCAATAGTCCAATAGAAGTTCTAGTAATTAATTTTTAAATTATTACTTTGTAATAATCTATATATTTAGCTTTTTCAAGGTTGTGGTAATCCTGTTTTTGTCAAAGACAAAAACAGCTATGATGTAGGGGTGTGCGATATTGACAAATAATATCTCGATATTTTCTGGGATTTTATCGATAACGATAATTAGACAATATTTTGCTGATTGTGTTATTGTGCTGATATCTTACCTAAATTTTTTGATATTCTTCATATTCTGTGTGGTGGTCAGTTCACACTGATAGAAATTAATCTTTCCCAATAAGTTTAAATTGATTTTATGGGCATTTTTACCTTTATAAGCCATTTTTTAAGCCAAGTGTGCATTATCTTTTGAGTCAAATTCTTACATTTAACCAGTGAATTAGAATAATAAGACATTTGGGCTGTTACCAAGCAAATTAAATCAGTATCAATAAAATTCATCTTTGCAATGCAGAGGAAACACAGAAGCTGCGTCTGAAGAGGCATTTAGATGTGTTTACACACTACTGTTTAGTGCAGAACATGAATGCATTTAACCTGCAATTACAAATGCATAAATAATGTTTTGATATATTAAACATAAAATGTTGAATACTGTTATTTGAAATTATTTAAATAATAAAAAGAAACCTTAAATGTGAAATGAAACCCGCCAGCAGGTGGCAGCAAGTCACTGTTAATAAGTGAGTCATTGCGATTGAACCGAATCATTTAAACGGTTGATTCATTCAGGAACGAATCGCCGACATGTTGCTCAGACACAAAACAGTGTTTGGAATTATTTTTGTTGGTGAAATAGCGCAAAAACAGGCAATGTGGTGTCTAAAACATAAGTCTATTAATTAACTTCTTGTTTATTTAAGTGTTGTAAAAAAAATCAATATTACATTTGTAATCAAAATGGTAAATATTAAATTTTTTCTCCAAAAATTACCTTTTATTATTGATTTTTTACAACAGTTCAATAAACAAGAAGTTAATTAATAGACTTGTGTTTTAGACACCATATTGCCTGTTTTTGCGCTATGAAAAAAATGACACACTTTGTGTGATAATAACTATATGAAATTATATAAATACATGCATTTTCTGCCCCCATGTCTTGAATTTTGTGATCATTCTAAATGTATTTTAATAGACTGAATCAGTGAAAGAACGCACTCTAAATGCGCGCTCGCACTAGTCTAGACTTCACGTAATGTATGCGTGCGCTCTGTAGGTGTGTTTTGAACGGGCTTTTGCAAAATACTCTATAATGTCAAATCGCACATCGTTAAAACAACAATTACGATATTATCGCAGATGATATATATCGCACACCTCTACTGTGATGGTGAATTAAAAAAAAATAGAAAAATGTTTTAGCTCATTTAATGCTTGTTTTGTTTTATTTTCAATCGTTAAGTCATCTTGAGGCCCTTGGAAGTTTATTGAGGCCCCTAGTGGACCTTGGACACCTGGTTGAGAATATAATACACTATAATAATTAATAGATGAACTTTATTTAAAAGTGGTAGAAGTCTACATGTGCTCATGTAGATCAGGTAATGTGTGCAGTGTGTTCATTATAATCTCTATGTGAGAATATTTAATGATTCTGTGTGTGTGTGTGTGTCTGTGTGTGTGTGTGTGTGGTACAGCCAGTAAAGTGGAGGTGTCCAAACACGGTATGATGAAGTTCAGAGAGGAGAGGAGTCTGCTGGGTTTTTGCAGTCCTTTTAGTACTTCAAGCTAAACTAAATGAAAATAAGAAATGTTGCCTTGCCTACTATCTGAAATAAAATGAAGTTTTTGTGTATTTTATTTCAGTTTATCATGCTTATTTTATTTATGGTTTGAGTTAATGATTATAATCTTAGTGTGTAAGAGCAAATGAGTGATTGATGTTCTGCTTTGAAACTCTCATACACAGAATCTGCAAAAGCTGCAAAGCCCAGAGCTGCAGTGTGTGAGTACAGATAGTGTGTGTGAGAGCGGTTCCTTCAGGGTTTGGTCGTCTGTGGTCATTAATTCACTTTATGTGGAAACAGTAGAAGTGTGTGTGTGTGTGTGTAGAGATTTAGTGTCCACTGCTCTCTCTTGCTCTGGTTTAATGGGTTCTCAGGTGGTGGTTTTCCTGTAGTTTTGGGCTCTAGATGGAGTGAGCGTGTGTGTTTCAGTAGGTTTATCTCTCTCTTTCTCTCTCTGTTTCTGTAGAGTAATCGTCCCGAGAGAGAGTGGCCCGTCAAGTGTCTGAAAGTCTATCACGGCATGAAAAAGAAGCTCCGTCCACCGACATGGTGAGATCAAATCTTGAACTGAATCTGTTCTAAACCCTTGTGAGCTTTCTAACTAGACAGCATGTTAAGGTGCTCATGACATCATCTAGGGTTTTGTTTCATGCATTAACATGATTTTCTCCAAAGCAGCTTTTGAAACTCATAATAGTGCAAATGTTCAGCAGAAGCGGATGTGCTGTGATTTCTGACCAGCAGGTGTCAGTGTGAGTCAGGACAGAATCAGAGGCTCTTCCATGAATCCTCTAGTTTCTTCTGTTTGAGCTGTGTTTAAATTATATTGAGACGAGCTGCTTCATAAGAGATGTCAGTGTAGTGAACGATCAGGTCAGATTCATTTACAGCATCTCAGCCAATCAGACCAAAAACTCCCATCTGGCTCTTTGTATCATCAGCTGCATTTGAGCTTTACACACTCCAGATTCAGAGTTTCTCCTCATTTAAGAACATCTAGACATGATTATCTGTGGAAATCAAGTGGTGTTTAACCCTTTAATCTCTCTGTCTGTCTGTAGTTGGGGTCTCACAGTCCTCTATGAAAGTGAGAAACAGGAAAAGCAGGAGAGACAGCAGTGGTGAGAACACACTCACACTCACACACACTCACACTCACACTCTCTCACTCACACTCTCACTCTCTCACTCACACTCTCACTCACACTCACACTCACACTCTCAACTCTCACTCACACTCACACTCACACTCTCACTCACA
>NW_015645974.1:49237-50687 GCF_001515625.1 Sinocyclocheilus rhinocerous | reverse complement strand
ACACACTCTCTCACACACACACACACACACACACACACGCACACAGACATGTCAGTATGCATTTTAATTCTCTGTGAATAATGTTCATATGGTGTGACATTGACCTCTGAAAACATTGTGTGTGATTTGATGTGTTTCTGTCTCAGGTATCTCTGCTGTGACACACAGAATGAAATGAGGGAGTGGTTTGCTACGTTCATGAGCATACAGGTCAGTCTGAGAGGATCACATCAGCGTCCATTAATGCATTAACGCCTGCTGAAGCACATTTGATACACAAAGACCTCTGAATGATCAACATGTTCAAAAATTTGCTGAAAAATCTCATAACTTTGATATTGTTAGTAATATCTCCAGATGAACACTTACTGGACTGAAGCAGCTCAGCTTTACTTGATTCTCCATCAATCATGTTTTAGAGTCTCAAATCTGATCCTCAGGATCTTTTGAGGAGCGTTTGTTTCCAGAAGCTTTACTTTCACTGTTCCTCAGCGGAGGAATGATCTTCACAAGCCTCCAGAACATCTCACATCTTCTGAGGAGCCTTTATTTCTTCAGCTCTCAATCACTGCATTATATGTTTGGAGCATTTCACTCTCATCTTACTGAGACATGTTACTGCAGATATAGAGCGACCACTGATATTTAGATCATTTTATGTCAGTATCTGCTTCACTGTTATAAAGATCTCACTGATTTACAGAAAAGCCTGACGGATCAGATATGCTGCATGTGTTGCATGTAGGGCTGGGCGATATGGCCAAAAAAATTATCATGATAATTTTTTTCATATCAGTCGATATCGATAATTATCACGATAAATGTCAAATTTGTATTTTTTTTAAGGTTTAAAGGCAGATTTTTCTCCAAATTTAAAGTTGTAGAAACCAGATAGTTACTTGTGGTTTTAAACTACTCTTTATGGTCAGAACATGACAAGCACTTCATGTTTTTGAATTCTTTACACTTTTCCTTAACAAAATAAATATCTTAATAGAAAATTTGATTTCTTAGTTTCTGCATGTTCTAATGAGTAATATTGTTTCAAATTAATAAACAGGTTTGTGTTGCCTGTATTGTATGAAAACCAGTATTCTAAATCGCCTACAGTTAGTATAAATGCACAAACGCTATAGCTTAATCACAGAAAATACTGTAATGATATTCTATTACTCCTTTAATACATTTAATACATGTCTACATTAGTAATATAATAAAATTCGATACGAATTCCAATGTTTCTGACACAATACCATGGTGCTTTTAGTGTTATTACAGTAAATGATGGTCGATTTGTAGATTGAAAAGCCTTCACACAGTGTTTCTCCTGTTTGTCAGCGCTGTTTCATCTGCCTTTAAACTCGTTTAAATCAGCAATTCATTTGTGTTGTTCGCTGAATTCAAGTGCTTCACACTGGATCTCACAGCGCTGTTTAGTGTTTGCGTAAAC
>NW_015645974.1:41779-46136 GCF_001515625.1 Sinocyclocheilus rhinocerous | reverse complement strand
AACTTTGGTGAAAAACCACACAACCTATTGATTAATACTTTAGACTTTTTTTATCAAGTCAAAGCTCTTTTAGTGTAATGGCTTCAGCTGGAGCTTCTCGTGTCAGATCTTGACTGGTTTTTCTCAAGTAAAGGTCAGAATAACTGCAGTAATATCTCCAGATGAACTCTTACTGGACTGAAGCAGCTCAGCTTTACTTGATTCTCCATCAATCATGTTTTAGAGTCTCAAATCTGATCCTCAGGATCTTTTGAGGAGCGTTTGTTTCCAGAAGCTTTACTTTCACTGTTCCTCAGCGGAGGAATGATCTTCACAAGCCTCCAGAACATCTCACATCTTCTGAGGAGCCTTTATTTCTTCAGCTCTCAATCACTGCATTATATGTTTGGAGCATTTCACTCTCATCTTACTGAGACATGTTACTGCAGATATAGAGCGACCACTGATATTTAGATCATTTTATGTCAGTATCTGCTTCACTGTTATAAAGATCTCACTGATTTACAGAAAAGCCTGACGGATCAGATATGCTGCATGTGTTGCATGTAGGGCTGGGCGATATGGCCAAAAAAATTATCATGATAATTTTTTTCATATCAGTCGATATCGATAATTATCACGATAAATGTCAAATTTGTATTTTTTTTAAGGTTTAAAGGCAGATTTTTCTCCAAATTTAAAGTTGTAGAAACCAGATAGTTACTTGTGGTTTTAAACTACTCTTTATGGTCAGAACATGACAAGCACTTCATGTTTTTGAATTCTTTACACTTTTCCTTAACAAAATAAATATCTTAATAGAAAATTTGATTTCTTAGTTTCTGCATGTTCTAATGAGTAATATTGTTTCAAATTAATAAACAGGTTTGTGTTGCCTGTATTGTATGAAAACCAGTATTCTAAATCGCCTACAGTTAGTATAAATGCACAAACGCTATAGCTTAATCACAGAAAATACTGTAATGATATTCTATTACTCCTTTAATACATTTAATACATGTCTACATTAGTAATATAATAAAATTCGATACGAATTCCAATGTTTCTGACACAATACCATGGTGCTTTTAGTGTTATTACAGTAAATGATGGTCGATTTGTAGATTGAAAAGCCTTCACACAGTGTTTCTCCTGTTTGTCAGCGCTGTTTCATCTTCCTTTAAACTCGTTTAAATCAGCAATTCATTTGTGTTGTTCGCTGAATTCAAGTGCTTCACACTGGATCTCACAGCGCTGTTTAGTGTTTGCGTAAACGCATCTGCTCTGGTGAGCTCGCGCTGTGCTGCTGTTCTTCTTCTTTCGTTTATTGGCGGATCGCGCCAGTTCTTGCGTTGCGCTGCTGTTTGAGTCGTGCGGATAAACGGTCCAAATAAGTTGCGCTGTTTCGTTCCGCTTTTGGCGCATAATCATTATATCGAACATTTATCGAACTCTTCATATCGTTTTATCGAGAATAATTATATCGTGATAATTATCGTTATCGATTTATCGCCCAGCCCTAGTTGCATGTATTTATGTCTCTCTCTGTGTCTCTCTCTCTCTCTCTCTCTCTCTCTCTCTCGCTCTCAGAACGGAGGTCGTGTTTGGCCGGCGGAGTGGTTGAAGTCTCGTGTGGCGAGTTGCTCTGCGCCGCTGGACACTCGCTTCGGTAACGTGTCTCTGATTCCTCTGCGCGGCAGTGAGAACGAGATGAGGAATAGTGTCGCCGCTTTCACAGCCGATCCTCTCGCCGTGAGTCTAATCAGCCAATCACAACCGGGCTCGGCCAATCACACAGCCAATCACGCGGCTCTCTGCTCCCAAACACACTGAGCTCAGCGTCCAGTTTAATGCATCAGAGAGGCACAGAGTTACATAAGTCATTATTTCATGTTCTTTTTATTTTTATTCCAGCATCAAAGTGTTAAAACTGTGTGTGTGTGTGTGTATATATATATATATATATATATACACACACACACAGACAATATTTCTGCTCATTCTCAATTCTGGTTTTTAAAATCTATTAAAAGAGCTGGTCAGTGTTTCATGTTATACCCAAATAAATAAGTATTTATATAATGCTCAAAATATATTTTATAAACAAAAAAAACAACAACAACAAAAAAAAAAAAAATGTTTTTAATTAAAAATGTTTTTTTTTTGTATAACTTTAACCATGAAACATTGAGTAACAGCCATAAACACGGTAAACTTTAAAAAGCTGGTCAGTGTTTCATGTCTAAAGTTAAACACAAATAAATTTAGATAATATTCATAAAATATGTATTTATTTACTTTACATTTTTTATTTATATTTTAATATTTTTCCTTTATAACTTTAACCATGAAACATTGCGTAAACTTCAAAAAGAGCTGGTCACAGAGAAAGCAATCCCAGCATGCATTGCAGTGTGGAAAAATGTATCCAAGATGGCAGATATTGATCATAAATGTGCTTAAATTTAATTTGACACCAAACAGTACTGTTAAAATAGTGCAGAGTAGTTCAGATGAACTATGTAGACTTGTGAGGTTCGGTGACAGCGAGGAGCTCTCTAGGTTTCGGAACAGAGCTAAAGCAGACATTTAAATAAAACATGATATAATTCATCTGCATATGAGAGTATTGATGATGCTGTGTGATTACCCATGAGCCCTCACTGTTCTGATTTACTGAGACGCTTCATGTTCGGCTCACAGTGTGTGATGAATCAGGAGTGAATCATGTGAATCAGGAGTGAATCAGGAGTGAATCACGTGGGCCGCACATGAAGCGTACTGTACTAATGCTTTATTACTGGAGGATGTGGAGTGTGTTTAACAGATGTGTGTGTGTTTTACCGTTTACTGTCTTCACACATACAGTCCAACCTGTGGATATCTGATTAACAGTAAAGTTCAGAAACTATAAATCATGTGCAAACAAATAAAAAAAATAACTGGTGTCGTGTCTGTGAGGAGCAGGTGTTGGGTTATTGCTCATATCATTCATTATTGGGTGATTTCCTCTAACCCTTTTACCCATAATTCTGCAGGACTGTCCTGTTTATGCATTATATAAGTGACAGTGTGTGTATTTATGACAACATGAATTCAACAAGAAAGTGAAGTACCTTGGGATGTTTTCTAATGTCTTCTGTCACATCATTCTGAACAAAGAGGATTAAACATTGTTAAACAGTGTTAGATTCAATAATGTTGTTATCTTGTTGTCTTCTAATAGTGTTGTCTTGTGTGTGTGTGTGTGCGCGTGTATATATATATGTGTGTGTGCGTGTATATATGCGTGTGTGTGTGTGTGTGTGTATATATATATATGTGTGTGTGTATATATTGTGTGTGTGTGTGTGTGTGTGTATATATATATATATATATATATATATATAGTTTTCTTTTTAATATACATAGAATTATTAAAAGGAAAAAAATATTTTGTTTTTAAAATAAATATTACAGTTAAGTATTACAAATATTGCAAATAAATTAACAAATATTTTAAAATGCACTTTCTAATTTATTTATTTTTTTTTACATTTTATTGATTTAATTAATTAATTTTTATTTTTATTATTATTTTTAATTGAGTGGCTGTTGGTCTCTGAGCCCACGACAGAGACTTTTCAATCCTATAATTCTATTGAGGTCAGTTTTTTGAGTGACTCTGGCAGGTTTTGATTGAATGAATGCTTTGTTTTCTGCAGCTCTTCAGAAATGTTTGACGGAGTGAACGGTGTTCAGGTGAGACGTCCAGCTTCTGCTCTTCAGACCAACACAACAACAACAAAATCATCTCAAATATATCATCAATGTTTGATAAATCACTGTTTGTTGTTTAAAGTCATGTAAATATTGAAATGCAGTGGTACCCTGTCTATATATATATATATATATATGTATATGTATGTGGGTCAAAGACGAAAAAGGGTTTAAGCATAAAAACAATAAGTGTAATACTGCTTTAAATTGTTGTTGTTTTTCCCCCCAAAAAATGAAAAAGTTTTTTTGTTTAATTTAATTGCAATTTTGTTTTTGTTTTTCTGAGCAATAATAATAAAAAAAATAATAAAAGCAAATTTACAGAAGAGACTAGAGCCCGACCGATATGGGTTTTTCTGGGCCGATACCGATATTAGGGAGTAAAAAAAGGCCGATATCGATATATCGGCCGATATTCTTTGTGTATATTATAGTACAGTACCAGTCAAAAGTTTGGACACTTTCCCATTCGAGGGTCCAAACATTTGACTGGTACTATATATAGAATGCAGTACATAAACAGAATATATATACATAAACACATTTTTTGCAATGATCACTCAAATGTGGTGATCAAACACTTAAAATGGACAGAGATATAAAAGGGCATTTAACAATT
>NW_015645974.1:9182-39669 GCF_001515625.1 Sinocyclocheilus rhinocerous | reverse complement strand
TTTATTGATTTAATTAATTAATTTTTATTTTTATTATTATTTTTAATTGAGTGGCTGTTGGTCTCTGAGCCCACGACAGAGACTTTTCAATCCTATAATTCTATTGAGGTCAGTTTTTTGAGTGACTCTGGCAGGTTTTGATTGAATGAATGCTTTGTTTTCTGCAGCTCTTCAGAAATGTTTGACGGAGTGAACGGTGTTCAGGTGAGACGTCCAGCTTCTGCTCTTCAGACCAACACAACAACAACAAAATCATCTCAAATATATCATCAATGTTTGATAAATCACTGTTTGTTGTTTAAAGTCATGTAAATATTGAAATGCAGTGGTACCCTGTCTATATATATATATATATATATGTATATGTATGTGGGTCAAAGACGAAAAAGGGTTTAAGCATAAAAACAATAAGTGTAATACTGCTTTAAATTGTTGTTGTTTTTCCCCCCAAAAAATGAAAAAGTTTTTTTGTTTAATTTAATTGCAATTTTGTTTTTGTTTTTCTGAGCAATAATAATAAAAAAAATAATAAAAGCAAATTTACAGAAGAGACTAGAGCCCGACCGATATGGGTTTTTCTGGGCCGATACCGATATTAGGGAGTAAAAAAAGGCCGATATCGATATATCGGCCGATATTCTTTGTGTATATTATAGTACAGTACCAGTCAAAAGTTTGGACACTTTCCCATTCGAGGGTCCAAACATTTGACTGGTACTATATATAGAATTCAGGCATATTTACAACAAAAGTACATTTTTTACATATTAAAAGACTAATTACTTTCACCCCAAATACTAATTAGTTGTAATTTTACATTTTTAAAATGTGCCACTATCCTAGGTTTGACCCATTTGTCAGTAAGCATTTTTTACTCATTTAAAACGCAATCAAATTTAATATGCTCTCTTATTCTTTTATATATTTTAATATGTACACGTCAGAATAAGCATGTTGTTTGAATTTTTACATAAATATTGTGTCACACTGAATGACAATGTAACATTATTTCAACCAAATTTTGACATTTTATTCTTCAAAAACTTATTTGAAACCTTAAAAGTAGACACTTTACTTACATTTAATGTGCTTTCTATAAACATATAATCACTTTTGTAAATTTCTTTTGATTCACTTGACCCATATATAAAATATGTATTTTATTTACGTTATATTTATTTATTTTATTGGACTTTTAGGAACTGAAGGTGTGTGCGGCTCACAGTCTCGTCAGCAGCCGTCGATCGCTCCGATCTGGATCAGTCCATCACCTGAGCGTCTGGATCTTCTCACGCACTTTGACCTTCACGGAGGTGACCTTACAGCACAGGTCACTGCTCTAATCCCTCACTCTTTCCTGAGACGCACATTCTGGGACGTCAGACTCGATTAACGTGGGTCACATGATGTTGAAGGGCGGGATGGATTTGTGTTTCATGGATTTTTTAAATATGTGTTCAGAAGCTGTTCACTGGACTGCGGCGTCACACGTGGGACGTTTAGTGTCTGTCTAAACACTCGTGGCGTCCGGTCGGACCAAACGGACTCACGTCTGACACACACACACACACACACGTGTTTTCTGATTAACCTTCACACTTTACTGACTTTATAAATTATTTGAGATTCATTCGTGTTTTAACGTCAATCAAACGGAAACGAATCACATCAAGAACTTTAAAGGTCACGGATCAGTCCATGGTGTGTGTGTGTGAGTGTGTGTGTGTGTGACTGTGAGTGTGTGAGTGTGAGTGTGAGTGTGACTGAGTGTGTGTGTGTGTGTGTGTGTGTGTGAGTGTGTGTGTGTGTGACTGTGAGTGTGTGAGTGTGAGTGTGAGTGTGAGTGTGACTGAGTGTGTGTGTGTGTGTGAGAGAGAGAGAGAGAGAGAGAGTGTGTGAGTGTGTGTGAGAATGTATGAGTGTTAACATAATATACATATTATACATATATATAAATGTAAAAATTTTTTATATATAATATATGTAATGATTAAAATACAAATATTTAATTACAAATTATATATATTAGATATATTACATACTTTTTAATTACATATTTTTTATTTAATAATATTTTAATACATATGTGTGTGTGTGTATATATCAGAGATATATTCAGCTCAGAGGTTATTCATATCGAAACGCTGATTCTGACATGATGTGAGCATCCCATAACTCTGTGTGTGTGTGTGTTTTATTTCTCTGTGTTCTTGTGTTTGTTTCAGAGTGTGTGTTTGTCATCTATTGAATTCTGTAGAAAATGAAGTGATCATGTTTTGTTGATATTGTCGTAATATAACTTTATTCATATGATTAGCCTTTATAATTTAATCATGTTTCACACATTAGCACTGGATATGAGACTGATTGTTTTTAAATCAGAGAAACATTGGTTTCTTGTGTTTGTTTCAGAGTGTGTGTTTGTCATCTATTGAATTCTGTAGAAAATGAAGCGATCATGTTTTGTTGATATTGTCGTAATATAACTTTATTCATATGATTAGCCTTTATAATTTAATCATGTTTCACACATTAGCACTGGATATGAGACTGATTGTTTTTAAATCAGAGAAACATTGGTTTAGTTTACACACACACACACACACGCAGAATGAATCAGTGAATCATCTGAGTTTAATGACTGAAGCTCATAGACTGTAAACACAGCAGCCTTGTTTATCTGATCATGTGATTGATTCAATTAGTGTCTCGTTTTATGTGAAATTAAATCAGGTGGCGTAAATGAGTTTGCACAGTTCTTTTCCCTCAGTTGTGTTCATTTAACGAGAATCAGAGTTTCTGAAGAGTCTGTGTTTTATCTGGCAAATATGAAGATATGCCTCTTGAAGTATTATTATCTGAATGTCATGTTCATAAATCAGTCATATACAGACGAGTTTGATGTGACATCTGGAAAATATAGATTCGTTTACATGTTAAAGTCAAAATTTACTGATATGACTTCTTTCTTCAGTGTAACATAATTTTAAAAGTCAATAAGCTTCAGTGTCGTTTTGGACCCCATTGACTTTCATTTTATGTGTTTTCCATAGAATAAAGTCATTTTTGGCTGAACTATTCGTTTAAAATATGTACATTTGAGAACAGGGTGTTTAGTGTCTAATTAAATGTTAATTTTGACATAAGCATATCAAATTACTGTGAGATTATAACTGATGTTTTAAGTCTTTGTACATGTTTTGCTGTATTTGTGCCTTTATTGTTACATTTGATCATTGTGTAAAAAATCATAATTTTAAACGTTTCACAGTGTTTGTGTTTGACTGTCAATCAAACTGATCTGAGATGTTTATGTAAAAATAGCAGAACACCGACATTCACATCCATCAATATTATATTATTACTCCGACATTTATTACATTAACTTGCATTCAAATATTCAGTGACAAGCAAGATTTTAGAGAAACTGAACTGGAGCTAGCAGCCTGAAAATGAAAGTAAGTATCATGAAGACAAGCATTTATTTCTTTAGAATAACATCTGATGAATCATTTAAGTCCAGGAACATAAATCAAGAATCTATAGTTTTGATTACGTATTGACAATTATGCAAAATTTTAAGATTTCAGAGATTTCACTCATTTTTTTATTAGTTTTTATTTTTAGATTTCCCATTTTCATTGTAATTTTAAAGTGTTAGTAATTTTGTTGTCTGTCTTTGTGTGTGTGTGTGTGTGTGTTTTAAATGTGTATTTAATTTATAATATTTTTTCTATCAGTTTTCGTTATTTTCGCTTTTTTTTTAGTTAAACTAAAGAAAATGTTGCCTTGACATCTAGCTAAAATAAAATTAAGTTTTATGTATTTATTATATATTTCTATATACTTTAAGTTATATATATTCTAATTATAGGTTTTATGTATTTTATTTTATTTCACTTAATGATTTTATTTCAAGTAATGAAATTGTGTTTTTAATGGCTTTAGTTACAGTTGCAGGGTTTCTGTGGGTCTTCTGTTAATTTCTCTTAATTCCACAAATTAAGGCCTTAAAAGGTCTTAAATCGGAGCAAGAAGGCTTAAATTCATAAAGCCATGGCATTAAAAGGAAAAATAAAAATGAATATCTTCCTTAGTATTTTTGTTCTGTTTTCCAGTACAAATATCTAAATATCCTTAAATTACGTTTACTTGAGATGCAAAATCAAGATACTAAATTTTCTAAGAAACTGAACAAAGTTAAAATTGAGTCATATGCACTGGAAAACAAAGCAAAAATACTGAGGAAGAACATCACTTTTGTGCAGTTTGAGCAGAAGGTAGAGTAAAAGTTATTTCCATATTCTAGTTAAGCTATATTTCAATTAATTAAAAAGCAAATACACAAAATAATGTTCTTTTTAGCAGCATCATATGACCCCTTTAAATTTGTAAAAAACTGACAATATTTAACTATAAGTTAATCATAAAAGTATTTATACTTTGGTATACTTTACACACACACTCTATGAATGAGCTCATTTAAAAAAAAAAATTTCCAGCTGGATGTTTTCATTACTGTATTACATGAGAAATAATGAGAAAAATAATGAGAATTTGAAGTTTAATTGTCCTGAACATGATGCACAATGCAAAACTTTTAATGGTCCTAAATCAGGCTTCATTTTAATTGAAGCTCATTTTATTAATTTTTTTCACACCACACGATTTTCACTACTTTATTACATGAGAAATGATAAGAAAAATAATGAGAAATTGGATTTTGAACATGATGCACAATGCAAAACACTTGATTGCTCTAAGAATAGGCTTAATTTCTTGTAAAATATAATGTATTATATTTGATTTTTTTTTTAATTGAAAATTTTAATTTTAATTAGATGTTTTTTCTTTGATGAATTTAATTTTTGATAGATTTTTGATTTATTTTTCTTTTGCATTTCCCCCTGTCCTCTAATTATGTAACAGCATCAGAGGAGTGAGAATCGCATGTTTTCGTGTACGTGTACAGCACATGCATGTGTGTGTGTGTGTGTGTCTGATCATAACGCGTCGTTTAGAGGTCGTGACCCCACACAGTAAGGATCTTTCTGCTGTACGACAGCTCTTCATCTCTGACCTTCTTTCTGTTGTCTGCATGGATTCGCAGCTCATTCCTCTTTCATGTGAAGCGGCTGTAATTGGGCTCGTCTCGGTCATTATCGCAGTCAGACTCAGAGCGGTTTGTCCGAGACATTCAGAGCTCTTGTGTCCAGTTCAAAGGCTTTTTTCTTGGTTTCACAGACTCGATCTGAGCTCCTCATTAGCGTGTGGCCGTCTGACCCTCATATCACCATAGCAACTGTTTTCATGCTTTCTGCTCTTCTCTTTGTATATCGATCATAATCATATATGGTCGTACTTCTATATGTGACCCTGGAGCACAAAACCAATCATAAGGGTCAATTTTTCGAAATTGCGATTTATACATCATCTGAAAGCTGAATAAATAAGCTTTCCATTGATGTATGGTTTGTTAGGATAGGACAATATTTGGCTGAGATACAACTATTTGAAAATCTGGAATCTGAGGGTGCAAAAAAATCTAAATATTGAGAAAATCATCTTTAAATTTGTCCAAATGAAGTTCTTAGCAATGCATATTACTAATCAATAATAAAGTTTTAATATATTTATGGTAGGAAATGTACAAAACATCTTCATGTAACATGATCTTTACTTAATATCATAATGATTTTTGGCATAAAAGAAAAATCTGTAATTTTGACCCATACAATGTATTGTTGGCTATTGCTACAAATATACCCCAGCGACTTAACACTGCTTTTGTGCTCCAGGGACACATATCATGATTCTTTCTCTCACAATGCTTGATATGTTTATTCATTTATTTGTGTTGCGCTCCTGAATTCTGTGGGAAACTGAACCTGTAGATCCACTCTCTCTCGCAGGTCTGACATAGTTTCAGTCACGATGTAATGAGGATGACGTGATGCTTTCAATCATGACTAATGTGGTGTGTGTGTGTTGTGAGGTAGACGCTGATAGAGTGAATTGTAACATCTGATGGTTTAAAAGTAACTTTCCCCAACATTGTTCATGGAGCAAAAGGTTCTTTATAGTGGAAAAAGGTTCTTTACATTATTAAAAAGTTCTTCACACTAAGAAAAAAAAAAGGTTGTTAAAAAAAGAAAAAGTTTCGTTAAGGAACCAAAAATGGTTCTTCTGTGGCATTGCTGCAAAAACATCCTTTGGAAGCTTTATTTATATTTTTTTCACTTCGTACGGTGAAAAACTGTAATAGATCTACTGTGACATTTCATGTAAATGTACAGTAAAATACTGTTAAATTTAGTTTTTGGAACTGAAAGAGAACAAATTATAATTTACAGTGGAAAACCATAAATTGACATTCCTAGAATCCTCTGTGTGACAACTCACATTTCATGTTTTTCCACTGAACTGTTTCTAAAAAAATGCTTGTAATTTTAATGGTAAAAGACTATAAAATTGCATTGACAAAAACATTTTTAATTGATTAACGCTAAATTCCTTTACTATATACTGCAAACATTTTTTATAGATTTAACAGGACATTTTACAGTAAATTGTTACATTTCTAGTTTTTGGAAGTGAAAAAGAACAACTTGTTTTATTTACAATAAAAAACTTAAAATTGACATTCTCGGCTCACATTTGTTGTTGTTTTTTTTCATTGAAGTAACTGTTGTTTATTTTTTGTTCTGTACTTTAGGGTTTTTGTGTTACGTCTTGTATTAAAAGAATGTTTATTGCATTATTTTAGTGGTTCCATGATGGTGTGCATGACACTGTGCACCTTCTATATGGTAGTATTTTTTACTTGTAATTATTATTTTTTCCTCTTTACTACCTGTGCTTTTAAGGTGGTTGTCAGCATTTCAGAAAGGTTTTAAAAATCTGATTTGAGCAATTTGGTATATTAACATTGTTTCAGTTATTAAAATATATATATTTTTCATATATATGTAATTTAAGATGATCTGTCTTTTTTTTTTAACCATACAACTTAAAATGTATGCTTCTGAGAACCCAAGAAATATGAAAAGGTCCATATTCAGAGTTCTCTATCTGTTAGCATTCACTTATCTCTACTAATAAGACATCTTCCAGAAGAGGTTAACCGGACAAAACCTTCACTGCTTGATCTTAACCAGACTATAAGACTGCAGCCACCATCAGGCGAGTCTCTCTGTTTGTTGTGTTGATTTGTTTTGTCCCGAGCAAAGCCCAGTGTGTGAAGCAGCATCATTACAGAAGAGTCTGCCGAGACAGATGGAAGATCAGCGCCGCCGCCAGACCTTCCTCATCCTCACTTTTAATGATCTGAAAGGTGAGGAGTCATGTTTTCAGTCAATACTGAACTCTAGATCACTGTTGAATTATGTGGATGTTACGTTTCTTTTCTCTTTATTTACAGCTGTGTAATTGGCTCGTGATTCCTCTGTCGCCATGACAACCGCATCAGCACCGCCTCACCTGAGAGCATCACTCGTACAGATTCCAGGTGTGTTTGGATGCCGTATTAAAATAGTGAACACAATGAACTCAAAATGAATCAGAAGAATGTGACTTTATATCTTCATTATATATATATATATGTATGTATGTATTTTTTTTTTATTAAAAAAATAAGCAAGCCCAGTTCAGGTGACAAAAAGTAACACAAAACTAGCATAACGCATTATTTTACATAAAAAGTAATGCAATAGTTTAAAAGTAACTTTCCCCAACATTGTTCATGGAGCAAAAGGTTCTTTATAGTGGAAAAAGGTTCTTTACATTATTAAAAAGTTCTTAACACTAAGAAAAAAAAATGGTTGTTAAAAAAATGGTTCTTCTGTGGCATTGCTGCAAAAACATCCTTTGGAAGCTTTATTTATATTTTTTTCACTTCGTACGGTGAAAAACTGTAATAGATCTACTGTGACATTTCATGTAAATGTACAGTAAAATACTGTTAAATTTAGTTTTTGGAACTGAAAGAGAACAAATTATAATTTACAGTGGAAAACCATAAATTGACATTCCTAGAATCCTCTGTGTGACAACTCACATTTCATGTTTTTCCACTGAACTGTTTCTAAAAAAATGCTTGTAATTTTAATGGTAAAAGACTATAAAATTGCATTGACAAAAACATTTTTAATTGATTAACGCTAAATTCCTTTACTATATACTGCAAATTTTTTTTATAGATTTAATCAGTGCATTAAATTAGTCAAGAAAACACACAGTCAGTCTTCATGTGAAGTTTTCTGGGTTTAGAATAGAACTAAAACTAAAATAGTCCTGCTGATACTCATAAAGATGAAACACAAGCACACTCAAAAACAGCTGAGTAACTGCAGGTGCTTTTCCATGTTTATTGCTTTCAAATGCAGGATTATTTTTGCCTGTGTGTCTGTGAGAGAGAATAAATTTCCCTCCAGCTGAATTCCACATCAACACTGTTGTGGAGAGAAAGCGCTGGAGATGGAGGGATGGATAAGAGAGAGAGACGCGTCGCCGCAGGCCGTCTTTCACTGGTTTCTGAGCTTGAATCGCTTCTGCTTATGTAAGTTGTTTTCATACGGGCCTGTTGGTGAACAATGAAAAAACTATTTATGAAAGTGTGAAGCTCTCCACAGCTCACATACAGGACGTGTGTGAATACTAGCCAGTGTGATGGCACATTTACACAGTTATTAACATCATAAATCTACTAAAGCTTTTTATATTTTCGTTTTTTAAAAGAGTCATATGCTAAATGTACATTTCTTTATTGGCATCTATATCATTCCATGAACCTTTGCGTTCATGGACAGTGTTGGGGGTAAAGCATTGCAAGTTTTGTAATCAGATTACTTGTTTCAAGTAACTAGTAAAGTAACGCATTCTAAATTTACAATGAAATATCAGTTATTTTTTCGTATTAAAATAGTGAACACAATGAACTCAAAATGAATCAGAAGAATGTGACTTTATATCTTCATTAACAGAGTTGCTCAAGAGTCGTTTATAAGAGACTGGTACTTCTGAAACGCGTTTCTGTACGTTTGTATTCCTGAAGCGTCTGCAGCTGAGCCGTGAATGATTAAAACTGTGCCGAATCTCTCTCTGGCTCTGGTGAAGCATCAGCACTTTCTGCTTAATTAATCCTGTAAGTTGTGTGAGTTTGTGCTTCAGAAGCATCACTCGTACAGACTCCAGGTGTGTTTGGATGCCGTATTAAAATAGTGAACACAATGAACTCAAAATGAATCAGAAGAATGTGACTTTATATCTTCATTAACAGAGTTGCTCAAGAGTCGTTTATAAGAGACTGGTACTTCTGAACGTTTGTATTCCTGGAGCGTCTGCAGCTGAGCCGTGAATGATTAAAACTGTGCCGAATCTCTCTCTGGCTCTGGTGAAGCATCAGCACTTTCTGCTTAATTAATCCTGTAAGTTGTGTGAGTTTGTGCTTCAGAAGCTGTGGAAGGACTTCAGCTCTTAAGCAGCTTTACAGAGACACATTTCAGCAGTTTTCTGCTTCGCTTCAGTCTCGTTCAAATCTCTTTCCCTGCAGTCAACGAAAACACATTCATTCAGTTCAGTCGCCCAGATAACCGAAATGTTTCCCATTATGTTATGCATATGTTATTTCTCTAAATGTTTCTTTGTAAATGTTTTAAAAATGTAAAGAGAACATTCCGTTTGATCATTTTTCAGATATTGTGAGAATGTTACTTTTGAATGTTTTCGGAACGTTCTGAAACAAGTAGTAACATTTAAAATATATTAGGCAAAAATCCAACTCGAGCGTTTTTGGAAAATTAATGTTTTTGTGCTAACATTCTGAGAACATTATTAAAGACTAGATAACTCTGAACAAACATTCTACAAATGTTTAGAACTTTAAGAGAACCTTGCCAGAACATTTCCTGTTAAAATGTGAAATAAAAAGAGAAAGTTTATGCTTAAAATAAGAACAAATATCTGCCATTGGGCTCAGAAAATCCACTAGTTTTCCCTTTGAAGTGTATTAAGAGGATGAAAATCAGTCTGTGCACGATATTCCAAGTCTTTTGAAGCAGTGTTATTTTAGTATCATTGAGATATGATAGTTTGTATTGATATTTTGAATTGGCTTTTATTTTTACATTTTCTGTTTACATTTTTATTTTAGTTAAAGTGTTTTTGTTTTGTTATTTTTATTAGTTATTGTTCTTTAATAACAATTTTTTTATTTTATGTCAGTTTTATTTTTAGTTATTTTAATGCATCAACTTAAGCTAAACAAAAATTAGAAATATTGTCTTGGCAACTAGCTCAAATAAGTAAAAAAAAAAAAAAATTTTACTTTATTTTCAGTTTTTTTTTAATGTTTAGTTGGAGTTGAATAACGCTGTTCTGAAGTCCCGTGATGGTTTGCATGAGAAACAGACATAAGTTTAATCTCTCTCAGTCTCATTCATGTTCAAACACTGAAAAATTTCCCCCAGAGAAACTCTGCGCCAGTTTTTATATCGATTATTTCAAGCGCTGCTGTTTGTCTTATGACTAATTTTAACAGCCTCTGGAGGAAATGGTCCTGATGCAGTTTCCATGGCGACAGGCCGTTTGTTTTCAGCAAATAACGATTTAAATTTCAGATTGTTATTCACATAAAGCATTCAATGAAGGTTGAGTTATTGTGGCTACCGATATGTTTTTATTGTGCGTATTGTATATTAGGCTCAGTATAATAAAAGAATAATATTATTAGCTATTATCAAAATGTCATTTCTGCTCGATACAATAGATTTTTTCCTCAGTATTTTTCTGTCTCTTGTCAATGACTTACTGTGAGAGAAATCTGAGCCGGCCTCACTCTCACACACACACACACACACACACACACACACACACAGACAAAGCCGACTGGATCCCTGTAATTCCTGCGCTTCTCCCGGAATCAATACAGTCTTGCCTGCCATCTGCCTCTCAGCAAACACACACACACACACACACACACAAAACCTGTTAAAATCATAAAAGCTCTTCAGAAATGCTTCTTGAAGTTCCCAGAACAGCACATCATGTTCAGATCATCAGATGTGTTTTGATGATTTAACGCACTGAGAGCATTTAAAGCTTTGATTATCACCGACGAGACTTGGAAAATCCCGTGTTCCTGCATCCTGAGAGTGTGAGCTTCAGCCGATTCAGATCTTCATCATAACTAATGACTTACGATAAAATACCACGATTGATTCTTAATCTTTCTGTTTACAGTCTTCCGGTCGTTCCAGTGTCTCTGCTGGGAGTCAGAAGCACCTGACTGGTTTTAGAGGGAATTTCACAACATTTAAACACATTTTCAGCAAACTCATAACCATTAGAGGGGGAGCCAAACCAATTATTCATTCATTAATTTAACAATTTTTGAATGTTAGTTTATGGTACCCAGAATGTTCCC
Source organism: Sinocyclocheilus rhinocerous (assembly GCF_001515625.1). Taxonomy (NCBI): domain Eukaryota; kingdom Metazoa; phylum Chordata; class Actinopteri; order Cypriniformes; family Cyprinidae; genus Sinocyclocheilus; species Sinocyclocheilus rhinocerous. The sequence goes on along the minus strand of NW_015645974.1, from coordinate 28,247 downwards.
AGAAAATTAGGCGGGAAAGTTGATTTGTTAATAGAATGTTGGCTGTTTTCTGTTCCTCTAACATTTCCAGTACAGATTTACCAAAACAAAGAAACAGAAAAAAAAAGAATTTATTGATAAGTAATAGAATTGAATTATTTGCAAATGTTTCTTGTCTCATCACATTCAATTATAAATTACACGAATCACTTAAATAGTCAGTATTTTCACAGTAGTTTGCATCACTGGAGATTTCTGTTGGCTGTTCTATCATAGAAATTGTCAAAAAATAAACGTTAATAGAACATTCGTTCAGAGTTATCTGGTCTTTAATAATGTTCTCGAAACATCAGCACAGAAATGCTGTTTATACATCATTAATGGAACAATTTATTTCTGAAATGTATTAGTGGGACGTTCATCTAACGTTTCTTGAACGTTTCAGAACATGTTTATTTTCAGTTCAAAAACTCGAGTAGTTTGCATCACTGGATGTTATTGTTGGTTGTTTAACATTTCTGTCAGAAAGAAATGTTTAGCTACTTATAAAAATCGGCAAGACAAGGTCCTCTCAAAGTTATGATCCTGATGATCAGATTTGAGATGCACTGATTTTTCTAAAAAAAATGGGAAAAATCAGGTTATGAACAAGCGTTCTTCCAGTAATGTTAACAGAACGTTCTTTCAGAGGTTTCTGGTCTTCAATAATCATCTCAAAACGTTAGCCCAAAAATGTTAATTGATGCATCGTTTTCCCAGCTAACAAACGATAAGAACATTGCATTCTGAAAACATAATTTCTGAATGTTTGCAAACGTTAAGGGAACAGACCATTTTCACTTTGCAATCTTGAATGTTCTTGAACATTCTAAAACGAGTAGAGACGGTTAAAAACTGTTCGACGAACATCTGAAACATTTCCATGAATGATGCATTAATAAGGTTTTTGTGCTAACGTTTAACGAACATTATTATAGACCAGAGCGTTAGCTGGAAACATTCTCAGAACAAGCTCAGCAAACGTTCATAACGTTAATAGAACATTCATTTGAGAGTTATTTAGTCTATCATAATATTCTCAAAACACTAGCACAAAAATGTTATTTATACATCATTCATGGAACATTTTATTGCTGAAACAATGTTTGGCTAACATTTTTTAATGTTACTATTTGTTTCAGAACGTTCAGAGAACATTCAAAAGTAACGTTCTCATAATGTTTGGAAAACGATACAACGGAATGTTCCCTTAACGTTCATGTAACCAAAATAAAACGCTGGACGAATGTTCAGAGAACGTTCACAAATAATGCTTTGATTACTTAATGACAACGTTGGTGAAACGTTCTTGTTAGAATGTTCATTTTGAAAATGTTTCAGAATGTTCATTCAAAAGTAACGTTCCCATAATGTTTACAAAACGGAATGTTTCCTTAAAATTTGAATAACAAATTTTAAAAAATGTAAAATATTTGAAAAAACAGAATGTTACATTTGAATTGAACATTACATACACTTCTGAATGTTACAGAAGTACAATTTTCATGAATTAATGGGAATGTTAGGAAAAGGCCATTAGCTTTTGTTAGGACTGCATTTTCTGCTCTGAGATTCTCTGGTGTGATGAGTAGCACATCTCTCTCTCTCTCTCTCTCTCTCTCTCTCTCTCTCTCTCTCTCTCTCTGAGCGTCTGATGATATAATTGCATCTTTTCCTCTGAAGCTCATTTCCAGTAACAGGCGGCCGCAGATGAAGCGCTCGGAGTGTGTGCGAGATGTTTATCTGCTCCAGAGGCCCAGGAGGGTGTCAGTGATTTGAAATAATCTGACATAATAGAGAAAGCGCCTGTTGTGTTTGTATTGAGCAGGTTGTTGAAGCATCATGACGGTCAATGTGTCATCAGTGCCGACTGGGTCTGTCTTGCTGTGAGGTTTGACATTTATATGTGAGGCGCTTCGCAAACTATCATCTGTGTGTTCGTTCCCAGGCTTTCTGCGGCTCCTTAAAAACCCTTACGTTTGGTTTGATCAGATTTAAGGCCATAAATAGTCTTAATTATCAGTTTAAGAGGTCTTAAATTTGAAAGAGTGATTAATAAACTTCAAAAGGCTATGATTCAATGAAATAAATATGAGAACTGCACATTTTAACGTTCAAGTAGTAAAGCATGGACATTTCAAAATAAGAGTCCTGGTGCATTCTGGGCTCGTTTATGATTAAAAGTCCCTCGTTATGTATAAACCCTGGATTCAAGTAAAACATCTTCATTTCTTTGACGTAACCTTTAACATTAAGAACTAATCAAAACCTTGCGATCTTCACAATACACACCTGAATTTGACCTGATTGGCTGTCTGGGATCAGTTGTGATGACTTTGGTGATGTGTTGTTGGTCTAAAGTGTCCCAGCAGCCCTTCGAACGCAGGACAAATGAAAGCGTCTGAGAGTTTATCAGCTAATGAGAGCGACCGAATGTCCTCAGGCGATGCTTTCTGTGTCTTCTCTTGTGAATAATGAGCTCCGATGTTTCCTGCAGACTCATTCTGATTCTGTTCATGAGCAGATAAACACGGCTCTGATAAACGACTCTGACCTGATGCTGCTCACCTTTATTCCATCAGCGTTCACGCCGTCCTTTAGGCTTCATTTAGTTCCTGGGAAATTGCTTCGGGGGTGCTTTCTGAAAGGAATTATGAGAAATGAATTTTTCCCTTTTCATTTTGAAGTTTTAGAGTTCCTCTGCAGTTCACAAAGAGCTTTTAGTGAAATTATTTTTTTGTGAATCTACAGGCTCATGTGACCATGTGATGATATACTATGTCCTTTGCAGTGTTACTTTAGTATTACTTCTACACTATTGTAGAATTGATTCATATTTTGAAAACCTTTTGTTTTTATATTGTCATTTTTCATTTTAGTTTTAGTTGTAGTAATTTTGTGTGCTTTTGTCATTTTTTAAAATACTTCAATTTAACTTGCATTCATTTTATTTCAGTTTTAGTAATTTTGTTACATGCTTTTGTCATTTTATTATTTATTTGTAAAATATTTCTATTTAGCTTGAATTCATTTTAATTTTAGTTTTTGTAATTTTATTGTCATTATTATTATTTCATTTTCATTTTTATTTCAGTTTTAGTAATTTTATACTTTTGTCATTTTATTATTTATTTTTAAAAATATTTCTATTTAACTTGAATTCATTTTAATTTTAGGTTTTGTAATTTTATTGTCATTATTATTATTATTATTATTATTATTATTTCATTTTTATTTTAGTTTGAGTAATTTTGTTATGTGTTTTTGTCAATTTTATTATTTATTTAGTATTGTAATTTTAATTTAATTTATTTTGTTTCAAATTTAGTTTTAGTATTTTTGTTCTGGTCATTTGTCATTTTATTAGGCTACTTTTTTACATATTTTAAATATTTTTATTTAGCATGCATTTATTTTGTTTTAATTTTTGTAATTTTATGTGCTTTTGTCATTATTATGAACTTTTTTTAATTTAAGTTTTTACATCTTTAGTTTGAGTAATTTTGTTATGTGTTTTTGTCAATTTTATTATTTATTTAGTATTGTAATTTTAATTTAATTTATTTTGTTTCAAATTTAGTTTTAGTATTTTTGTTCTGGTCATTTGTCATTTTTTTAGGCTACTTTTTTACATATTTTAAATATTTTTATTTAGCATGCATTTATTTTTGTTTTAATTTTTGTAATTTTATGTGCTTTTGTCATTATTATGAACTTTTTTTAATTTAAGTTTTTACATCTAATATTTATTTTTTATATTATTTCAGTTTTATCAAAATTTTTTATTTTTTTTAAATAGTTTTAGTTTCAGTTAACAATAACAACTTTGTATTTTTGGTCACTGATGAATGAAGTCAGTAAATGAATTCTGGCCCGTGTCCCCACTGCAGCAGTTCCCATGATGCTCTGCTGCGGTGTGTGTAGGAGTGTGTATCTGTGTTTGTGCAGCTGTGTGTGACGACTGTCATCTGATTGTGTTTGTGTGACTGACAGCGCGTCCCTTTAGTCTCTGTGAAGAAACGGTCTGTTATCCCAGCGAACAAAAATATGTTCAAAAAACGTTTTGCTAACATTCCCATCAAGTTATGAAAATGTTATTTCTCAATATTCTCTGAATGTTCAAAATGTCCTTTTTTTATTATTCAAAAGGGAACATTCCATTTGATCGTTTAGCAAGCATTATGGAATGTTACTTTTGAATGTTCTCTGAACGTTCTGAAAACCATGCAGTAATGTTGGATAAAAACATGAAGTTCTCTCCAGATGAAATGAATGTGGACAGACGCTCAGAAATCATCGACAGCACAAACCAAAGCTGGAGGTGAAGATCTCCACTCAGTAACATCTCGAATGTGTGTCTGTTCCTCATGATAAACCATCATATATGACTCTAGAAGACTTGAAATATCTAATAATCGTGTGTTTTTCTCTTCCAGACATGGTCTCTATCTCTTTCTCCTCTGTTTTTCACTGAACCTACAGCATGAAGGTGAGAAAATTATACCTGAATTTTCATTTTTGGGTATCACAAACTAGATAAGACCTGTAGTTAACGTTCTGGCAACTCTCAAAGTGAGCAAACGTTTCTCCAGTAACATTAAAGTAACGTTTGTTCAGAGTTCTCTGGTCTTTAGTAATGTTCTCAAGCACAAAAACATTATTTATACATCGTTCATGGAGTTTTTTTTAGTTGACACGTTTTTTAAATGTTACTATTTGTTTCAGAACGTTCCGAGAACACTCAAAAGTAACGTTCCCATAATGTTTGCAAAATGATACAATGGAATGTTTCCTTAACGTTTGCATTACCAAAATAAAACGTTTAAAAACATTTTGGCATCTCAAACGTTTGGAGCACGTATTCAGAAATAAGGTTTTTATAACTTAATGTGAATGATGGCACAACGTTCTCAGAACATATTTTGTTAGCTGGGATCAAAGTGACTCATTTGGAGATGATGTAAAGTAGTGCACAGAAACTTCAGCGCTTCCGATGATGTTTGTTGAGAGAGTGAAGGGACGCAGAGAGGAAACGCCTTTCAGATCGATCACACACACACACACACACACACACACACACACGGATCTATTACAGAACGCGCCCAGCCCACTCCAGTCAGAGAGAGAGAGAGAGATACAGGCACGCGTCCGTCTGTCTCTCTCAGCTCATCATCAGCATCATCTCTGAAACCCGGCATCCTCTTCCTCCTCCTCCTCCTCCTCCTCACCGCAATCATCAGTGACTCCCGGTACCGGCGTCTCCGGCACGATGCGCGATGGGCCAGGCGTGCGGACACTCGCTGCTCTGCCGTAGCCAGCAGTACCAGAACCCGGCGGCGGCCGAACTGTGAGTACCGAACCGATCTCTCATCAAAGACGCGACGCGCTGACGGTAGATCGGGGATGAGAACCGCGCGTTGCGGTCGCGTCTGTTGTGCGTCTTCAGCATCAATCAGATCTTTTATGATATCATATCCGGATCAGAAGCGGCTTCACGCACTTGTGCAGTTAGTACACTTAGTACTCCTATGGTACTTTAGTGTGGTATTCATGTACTACGATATTCCAAACAGGGTTGAGTCCAGAGTACCACAGTAATACCGTGGTACTTTATTGTGATGGTTGATGTCTGAGTGCAGAATTCAGTATCTTGGCATAGTTTGAGACACTTAGAGACTCACGTGGGCAGGTGTGAGATAATTTCGAAATATTAGAGATGTGGTGAAAATTTGTGAAGCCAAAGCAAGCATGACATCTGGGGTCTCATTATAAAACTCAACGTAGATGTCATCCTAAAAGTGTACGCAGGCTCAAAAGCTAGATTTTGTGAGATGTGGTGAAAATTTGTGAAGCCAAAGCAAGCATGACATCTGGGTCTCATTATAAAACTCAACGTAGATGTCATCCTAAAAGTGTACGCAGGCTCAAAAGCTAGATTTTGCGTACGCACAAAAGTTTTCAGAACCTGCGCAAAAATCCCTTTATGAACCCCAGTCAGGGGAATGAACCCCAGTCAGTGCGTCTCCACTCTGACTCCTCCCCGAAATCACCATATATGGAGCTTACAACGCCTAGTTTTACTATGCATAACCTCATCTGCATATCATTTCCATGCATATTCCCATCCACGTGACACCATGTTTAACACCGTCAAAGATAAAAGACATTAAGGAAATATGAGATACGGACTATAAATGCCATTTGTGCCGTACATTAATTTTTATTTCTAAAAATCATCCAATATCCTTTATGTTTAAATATATCAAGATAAAAACAAAAACTGTTTAGAATAGTTATCAGATAAATATTTTAGAATAGAGTTGATCTCATTATTTAACACTGGCCAAATAGTAGCCTATTTCAATTGTTTTAAACAATTCAAATCAAACTAAATTTATGCAGTTTCGCTGATAAGGTGAATATCTTTTAGCTATTTTGAGTGGAAACAGATAGGCCTATTTATTGCAGTGTAAAATTGTCTGGAAAAATGAAGACTGTTTTCTTCAAGCTGTAGCCTTCAAATACAGCGGTACTTGTTGTTACATGTTGTAGAGATGACTTCACACGACATCAACACCTCTGTGCAGCTGCGGTTGTACAGTAAAATATTATCATTGGACCTATTCAAACTGGATAAAGAACCGTTCGACCACTGAATCCAGAAGTGTCCGCCATAATATCGAAGTGCGCATCATTGATCATTGTTCTCGCTAAAAAATATTTTCTCATAACATGAGATCTGCACTTCAGTTTAAAGATGAATTATTGTGCACCTATCACTCATCATTGTTTTTACTTCATTCATTTTCTCACTCCAGGAAAAAGAGTTCGTACGCATGGGTCAGAGTTTGTGTGCAGGTGCGCAAATTTTCCCGTCAAGTTTGTTTTTATAAATCCGACGTTTTGCGCCGGAAGTGGCGTACGCCTCTCTCAGGGCTGGTTTTGTGCGTACGCAGCGGTTATAAATGAGGCCCCTGGTCTGTAGTGATTATACAGTGAGTATAGAAAAGAATCGCCCCCCTTTAATAATAATTACATTTAAAAAACAAAACAGAATCACTGAGTTGGAAAAAGGATCACCCCTAAAATGACTTGTAAACTCCGTCAGGTGCAGCTGATCTCCTTCTCAATGGCACACAAAGCCATCTGACTTTCAGCTGTGATCAGCTCAGCATGAAAAGAGCTTTCCTGGAGCATTTCAGTCCTTGCTAGAGCAACTGAAGCAAACAATCAGCTATGGGTGGCAAGACACTGTCAAAAGATCTCCGGGATAAAGTTGTGGACAGGAGATGCATACAATGTTTTTCAAAGGCTTTATCAATGCCTAGAAGCACAGTGAAGTCTATTAATAAGAAGTGAATGTGCATTTATTTTTATATTTTCAGTTTTCTTTTTAATTTTAGCTTTTTAATTTTGTAATATGCTTTTGTCATATTTATTATTATGTTATTTATTTTTTTATTTGGTTTGAACATTTTTAGTTTCTTAATCCTACTACTTAAACTTATTTCACTTAGTTGCCAAGGAAATATTTCTAATTCTTGTTTAAATTTTTGTTTAGTTCATTTTTTTCCCGAACTGTTATTTTAATTTAATTTAATTTGTATAGCCTGTTTGTAATAGTTTTAGTTAACAGAAGTAACGTGCAGGATAACTGGGGTTTTTGTGTATGTGTGTGTAGTTTATTGTACAGGTTTGTCTACTTGTGAGGCTCAAATGTCCTCACTAATACAGTGAAACATCATGACTGGCGTCTTGTAAGGACATCTGATGTATCGTCACTAGTTGAAAGGCTCATAAATGTTCCAGATGATGTTTGTCTGTAAACCTAATGATTTCTGAGAGGGTTGGTTTAGGGTCGGGTTAGGAGATCATTGACCTGATAGAAAACAATGGAAGTCTGTGAGATGAGCTCTCTGATGTGTGTGTGTGTGTGTGTGTGTGCTTTATTGTGGCAGGTGTGTTTCTGTTCTAAACTTTATTCTCAGCAGAACTCCAAACAAAGCTGGTATCAGCAGAGAGAATGAATCATCTGTGTCTCTCTGAGTCTATTTTAGTCGCTGCTGCTCACGTTTCTGAAACTATACCTCTGTCTCGCTCGCTTTGCTCTTCTTGTGTTCCTTTGATAAGTTAGAGGAGGTTTGCATCCGTCAGTGTGTTTAAAGTCAACGTGAACTGAACTTTGACTCTTTTTACTTTCTTAATCCATGTTCCTGGTCTTATTGTGATTGATTCATCAGCATGTTATAATTTTAAAGACCAAAGATTGTCTTAAATCACTTTTCAGCATCCAATCATTTACTGATGGATAAAATCAAGTCCCGCCCTGCATTTAATTCCTAGTTAAAGATCCTTAATATGTTACAGAAGTTAAAAAAAGTGTTTCATGTTGACTTTAAATGAAAAGCACCTTAAAAGTTTCCTGTCTTACATTTCTAACTGTATTTACTCTCTGAAGATTAAAGATTCAGACTTGTAGCTTTATTGATGTTGTAAAGAAGCTTTATTGTCGAAGCATTCGTGACACTGAATGTACAGTGCGTCGGCCAGACGCTGCGTGACGCATGTTAGCGAACGCCTGTTCCCCCATTCGTCGGTGGCTCATTTGACAGACCTGGCAGACAAAGCACTGTGCACTTCGAAGGACGTTTGACCTCCTCCCACTGTGCCTTTTGCTCCACTGAGCCGCAGGAACCCGGCCCTAGGTACGTTGAACGTAGTTCCTTTGAGACCATTGGCGAGGTATCTGGACTCTTGGTTAAGCCTCCTCAGCCCTTCCCGCCGGTTTCTCAGAACTGTTTGGCTCTGCTATTCGATTCAGTTCACCAGGCGTCAACCGAAATTCAGTGGGATTCTGTTTACCTCAGTGCGAGGCGAGAATGCTGCTGTTCTACAAGCAGAAGTCGCATCAATTCTGGTGAAGGGCACGATAGAGCCTGTCCCCCCGGCTGAGATGAAGAAGGGGTTTTACAGCCCCTACTTCATTGTACCCAAGAATAGTGGGGGGATAAGACCAATCTTGGACCTGAGGGTGTTGAATCGGGCTCTTCACAAGCTCCCGTTCAAAATGTTGACCCTCAAACACATGCTAACATGTGTCAGAGACCAGGGTTTGCCGTAATAGACCTGAAGAACGCATACTTTCATGTCTCGATCCTTCCAAAGCATAGGCCGTTTTTCCGGTTTGCCTTCGAGGGGCGGGCATATCAGTACAGGGCTCTTCCCTTCGGGCTGTCCCTATCTCCTCGCATCTTCACGAAAGTTACGGAGGCTGCCCTTGCATATGAGACCGCTTCAGCACTGGCTTCATACCCGAGTCCCGAGATGGGCATGGGACATCGTGTGAGTATCACACCAGAGTGTCACCACACTTTCAGCCCTTGGAAAGACATCTCGTTTCTACGAGCAGGAGTGCCCTTAGAACAGGTGTCCAGATGCACCGTTGTTACAACAGATGCTTCCAAGACAGGCTGGGGCACTGTATGCAACAGGCTTGCAGCCTCCTTGGTCTGGATAGGCCCCCGGCTGCATTGGCATACGAATTGCCTGGAGTTGTTGACGGTGCTTTTGGCCATGAGGAGGTTTCGACCACTGAGGAGATAAGCACGTGTTGGTCCGGACGGACCACACAGCGACGGTTGCATACATCATATTCCTAAGAGGCACCCGGAGGTTGAATCCTCAAAGGCCACGCCTCATCCTCTCTTAGGATCTCTCCGTGGTCCTTCAGGCCGTACAGAGAGGTCCGTTTGAGCCCCTTCAGTCAGTTGAACTTAGTGCCCTCTCCATGAAGACGGCCTTCCTGACTGCGCTCACTTCTATCAAGAGGGTGGGGGATCTTGCCTATAATCATGCCTATAATTCGGGCCGGCAGAGACTCGCGTTGTCCTGAGACCCCGGCCTGGATATGTGCCCAAGTTTCCCACCACTCCTTTCAGAGATCAGGTGGTAACCTTGCAAGCTATCCCTCCACAGGAAGGGGATCCTGACCTGTCTCTGTTGTGCCCAATGCGAGCCCTGTGTATGTATTTGGAACGTACACAGAGTTTCAGACTGTCTGAACAGCTCTTTGGCTGATTTGGAGGACAGCAGAAGGGGAATGCTGTCTCCAAACAAAGGATCTCCCACTGGATTGTGGATGCTATCCTGATGGCCTATCAGACCAGAGGCTTACTCTGCCTACTGGGAGTGAGGGCTCACTTGACCAGGGGCATTGCTGCTTCATCAGCTTTAGAGAATGGTGCCTCTCTAGCAGACATTTGTAGAGCTGCAGGTTGGGCTACACCTAATACATTTGCTAGATTCTACAATCTGCAAATGGAACCAGTCTCATCCAGAGTCCTGAACGCTAGTTCTTAAACTCAGCTGACTGGTAAGGTGTAGAGCTTGCACACAGCGCCTCCCCTGTCCCAGGTGCCATGTGCACTCATTGAGCCCAGGACAGTTCCTTCTTATGAACTCTGGATTGCTTTTCCATCACTTAAGCACTTTTCATGTCGCTGAGTTCGGCGGAGGAACTTGATGTTAGAATCCATTACGAGGAGGTATCCCTCAAAGTGAACTCTCGTAATGGATTAGTGCTCCATATGTAGTGGCTCCCTTCATGGGCCCATATATGTATTACTCCACTTGTCCCTTAGGATTTAGTGTTTACCCTAGACAGACACTCGATCTGTCACTGAGTTCTGTGTTTGGTAGTTCTTTTTCTAATAAAATGAGAAAAGGCTCCGGCTGAAGTGACCTCTGTCTTATTCATGGCTCTCCCGGATGTTGGGGAGCGAGGTCATAAGTCTTGGGTGTTGGAAGGTTACGAGGAGGAGAGGTGCATTTGGTCATGACACGCCGGGCTTGTCAACATCTGCGCCCCCGGGCTCTCGTAACGCAGTTCAGCAGCTGTGACTAAAGTTTAGTATATGGACCCCTAGTGTCGGAATTTCAACACAACGTCGAAGTGACTGACTAAAAGGGAACATCTTGGTTACGTATGGTAACCCTCGTTCCCTGATGGAGGGAACGGAGACGTTGTGTCCCTTATGCCACAACTCTGAACTGCCTCTGAGTGGGTTGAGACTAATAATAATCAGAAATGTTTCTTGAGCAGCAAATCAGCATATTAGAATGATTTCTGAAGGATCATGTGACACTGAAGACTGGAGTAATGATGCTGAAAATTCAGCTGCGCATCACAGAAATAAATTACTGTTTAACAGATATGGACATAGAAAACAGCTATTGTAAATTGTAATAATATTTCAGAATTTTTACTTTTTATCGAATAAATGCATACTTGGCGAGCAGAAGAGACTTCATTAAAAACATTTAACAATCATAATGTTTCCAAACTTTTGACAAGTACTCTATATATCTGAATTTAAATTGAAGAAATTTAATCAAAATAGTTTTGTATTTATGTAATTGTGTGAGCTCTGTTTAGGGACCTACAATAGATTTAACTGGAACGTGATGAAATATAATAGAGGAAAAGTTGTGAAAGTATGAACAAAAGATCTCTCTCTTTATTGCTCTCTCTCTCTCTGTTCCACCCACACACTCATTTCCACAGCTTTCCACTTGATAAAGAACCCCTTCACACACACATACACACACACACACACACTCGGGGGCTCTTGTACCCTGCAGGATGCATAAGTGTGTGTGTGTGTGTGTGTGTGAGAGAGAGAGGGCGTCCCACTCCAGACCGTGCCGTGATGGCAGTGGCTTCACCTCTCTTTCATCCACAATACACACATCTATCAAAGTGTTTGTGTGTGTATACGAGTGTGTGTGTTGTTATTGGATATTTGTATTGTTTTTGCCCAGTGTCAGAATGTTTTTACACCTGAAGTGTGTGAGGCTTTCACAGCAGCTTGTGCATCAGTGTAAAAGAGATATTGTTTTCTGTGATGATGGTCGTTATGACACAGATGCTGCTTCCGGTATAGCAGTGACTGACAGCAGGTGACTGACAGTGTCAGAATGTGGCTCTGTGATGATGATGATGATGTCGTCTGTCCGTTATGATGTTGCCTTGGAGACCAGATGAGGTTATTACAGGCAAGACAATGAGAAACTGTTCCAGATCCAGCGCTTGGGTCACTGCACATCGCTCGTGAATCGTAGCATTGTAGAAAACAGAACAGCAACACGTCTGAGCCGGACACATTTACATGTCAACACCTAATCAACATTCAGAAACTTAGCAGGGGCTTTTTGTAACTCATTTCACATGGAGAACGATTAGCCCGTCATAACAGAGTCATTTGCATATAGAAGTCTTAAAGGTACAGTAGAATAAACTGTGTGAGGGTCAGAGAGATGATGGGAAAAATAGTTTGTTAGGGTTTTTTGGTGCAAAAACCTTGACTAATGACTCAAAACCTTGACTAAAAATTTTAATTATGGGCCTCAGGGGAAAAAATGCTGTAATTGAAGAGTATGAAACAAAAAAAAGTTTTGGAGGTCCGAAATCATTGACCAAAACAGTGACGTTTCACTTGTACTTCTCCGATTGCGTTTTTTTTATTTTTTTAAATGTGGATAAGCTATAACAGATAAACATGTTCATTTATTCCTCTTTTCTCTGCTAAATGCATACATTTAATTTAATCTGTGTGGACTCTAGTGTTGGGTTGACAATACTGATTTGTCGTTTTTACTCAATCGTCATTTTGATGACACAGTATTGATTCTTAAATTCCAATATCGATCTGTGTGGTTTTCTGTGTGAACAAAACTTCACTAAACATTTATTTGTAGCACCTGCCATCCAAAAATCACAATAATAATAAATGTGGTTTTGCTGCTCTTTAATGTGTGGTGACAGATGCTGTAGTGAAGCGATCCTCTCTTCCTCTTTACTACTTGTTACAGCAGCAAATAAACATGAATGAACATCAGAAGAACCAGAAGAACTTACTGAAATCAATCATGAAAGGAAAGACACTCGATGTCCATAAACTCAATAGTCAGCTAGAAAAAAATAACACTAGAAAGGAGCATTTTGTTCATTTTGTTTTGTTAAAAGTATTTTGTATTTAAAATATGTATTTAAAATACATGTATCTGAAATACTGCCCATCCCTGATTGCATATTCATTATATTTGACTTAACCTGTTAGCGATGTCTTCATTATCGTTGAGTATGTTTGAATTAATCTGTCATGAAAACAAGTTTTTTGTCATCCACCATTTAAATGTTTATATTTCAACAACAAATTTGAGTAAAAACATAATTATATCAATAAATAGCTGCTATAAAACTTTTTTTTTGAGTGTTGATTGTTAAATAGCTTTGATTAATTAAAATATTGTTAAATAAACTTTATTTTTGGTTTCCGTTTTTGGCTAAATGAAAATAAAAAAGTTTCAGTTTAACTATTGTCCTAAGTTAAAGTCCCCATGAAATCAAAATTGACGTTTTTTTGGCCTTTAGTATGAATATGTTAGCCTTAAGATTATCTATACGCTAGTGTGCTCCAAAACAATGACAAAATTCGCATTCAGAAAACATAAGTATTCAAATCTTACAGTCTCTCACTTCCGCCAAAATGGATCAACGATTTTGATGACGTCACCGTGCACTTCAGCTTTTCATCGAACTTTCCGTCCAATCAAATGCTCTCTAGAATCTGAAGCGTCCCGCCCCCACACTATAAATAGACGTTGAAGCTGCGGCTGAAATCGGTCACTTGTTCACAGAATTACTATTTTCTGTATGGGGAATGGCACGTAGTGCACTATAAAGGGGATAGGGAGCGATCCAGGCAGTGTAAATATGCTTTCCATTGGGGCAAAAGAAGTCTGGTTTCGCTGTTTATTTTATTTCAAGTAACGGTTTTAGTTTTAATTAACTATATCTCTGCTTTGTTTATTAGTCTATATAATAGAAGCGTATAGTAGGTTTATTTTTAAGAACCAAATTTTTCCCAACCATAAATTTTGACAAAATTTGGTGACGCCCTTAAATATCAAAAGTAAAAGAGGTTTTTGGTTTTCTCGTGGGGTTAACATCCGTTTGCTTATAGTAGCTACTGACAACATATAATAGACTTGTATTGTTTTTATATACACAGACTACAGATTAACCCAACAGGTTAATCTGTAGTCTGTGTATATAAAAACAATACAAGTCTATTATATGTTGTCAGTAGCTACTATAAGCAAACAGATGTTTGTTAGCTTTGGTTTGGGGTCATTATTGTCTCCAGACATGAGGTCAGTTTGACAAAACTTGAGGACATTTGGGGACATACTCAGAGGTTGCCATGGTAACAGTGTTTGGGGCCCCTCCGTCTGGCTGTCTCAGGTGCACACACACACACACACACACACAGCTGGTGTTAGAATGCCCTCAGGCAGAGCCGCGTTCCGTGTGTGTTTTATGCATCTTGTTGAGGAACGTTTGCATTAATGATCGTGTCTTAATTGGCTTGTTTCAGTCATTAATCATGTGGCAGAATTTTTATATGCAGTCGACATGCGATTATTACAGAATGAAGGTGAGACATTAATCCCTGAGGCTGAATTAATTATTTTAATCTTTTTAATAATAAATTAAAGTTGCTTAGTGGCTGTTCTGTTACAGCTCAGAATGTGTGTAGATGTAGTTTCATTGGCTTTGAAGCCTCTTTTTTTATCGTTTTATTTATTTTTTTACCTGCTTCAAGTGATCACAGATTGATTTTACAGTATGTGTGTGTTGTTTTTTCATGCACTGGTCAATTTTAAAATTTTGGGCTGTTTGGCTTTTCATAACATGTTTTGGGCTAGTGGAAAGAAAACATCCAAAATACACATTTATTTAAGTGTTTATTTGGTACACTTTATCAATTTGTGCCTGTAAATTTCAAATACGTTATATCTTTAAGAATTTTTTTCTCCACTTCAGTAACACTTACATACACCAAAATTTAGAGTTTGATTCCTATCCATATTCTGACAGGTTTGTTCATGCATCATTCGACTGGTTTTATTATTGCACTTTATCTACATGCATGTGATTTCATTTTCAATACAATCTTTAAAGGTCGTTTTCTCAAAATGAGTTTTTTCTCCACTTCAGCTGCACTTACATTCACCAAAACTTAGAGTTTTATTCCTCTCTATATTCTGAAGGTTTTTACTGAGGGGTTTGATCATATATTATTCACACTGATTTATATAACAATTTTATTCCTAAAACATGGCGAAAATGCATATCTTTAAAGGCGGTGAGTTTGTTTCTGCACTTCAGCAGCACTTACAAACACCAAAACTTAGAGTTTTATTCCTCTCTATATACTGAAGGTTTTTACTGAAGGGTTTGTTCGTATATCATGCACACTGATTTAAAGAACAATTTTATTCCTAAAACATGGTGAAAATGTATTTTTTCTGTCTGTTGACTGTATTTTCTGATTTATGAAGTGATAAAAAGATAAATCCAAAATCCCCTCTATAAAAACCTTTAACTCTAATATGTCAACAAAATCTAATAAGAATTTTGAACCTGGCTTTATCCAATGTTCAGATTTATTCTCTGGAAATGTATGCAAATTAGTGCATATTTAACTAGAAAATTTGTTTGTATATTTAAACATAATATTCAGAAAACTTGTAATACAAAAAATGTTTGCAATTCTTAATGTAATAGACCAACTGAGGAAGTATGATGATATCTATTAGTTTGTTTTACCCTATTCACCTGTAGTGTCTTGCTTGGTGAAAAACGAGTGAAAAGTAGAGAAAACACATTTCTGTCAGAAACACTGCATCACAAGAACAATCCATTTAACACAACAGAAGAGCAATTGAAGACGCGCTGACCTTTATACAGCGCTGAGATCCCATTTGACATTCTGAAATGGATAAGACACTGTAAATCATGTCTTAAATGTAATTTAAAGGCTTGTATGATGGAGAAGAGGATTTGTCTTGTGTGAAAGGCTGGAATCACAGGCAGTGTTTGTGAGCTTATTCAGATTCATGCTGAAACGCACTGATCAGGGTGACGCTGCAGGACAGAGACGAGCGCAACATGTCATCTAAACGTGTCAGACTGAATATGAGAATAGAGTCAGACACACATTTCAGATGCAGCTGGTCAGATTCATTCATGTGCTGTTAGAAACGTTTGGATTCTCGTGTTGATGAAATTATTTCTTTACCAGATGAGTCTCTTTATCCACTAATCTCTCTGGATGCTTGATTATAATTAGTCAGTCATTTCATTCTGTGGTCTGATGTTTGTGTCGAATGACTCTAATCTGTATAATTGATCGTTGTCTGAGGCAGGTGATTTCCTGCGAACCTTAGCTGTGCACGTTTCATGTCTTTATCAGTAATTCATGTGCATTAATTTATTAATTAGTTAAGTATACATGCAATAAGTGGGGTTTATTTAGCGATAAGGACCATCTGACCATATGTTAGGCTTTATATTAGTGTGTTTGAGATGGACAGGACTCTGATCTGATGTGATGTGATGTCACCCACTCGAACTGTAATGACATCATCATTGCTTATTTAGCCATTAGCCAATCAGTGGCCAGTGAGGATGACACACACACACACACACTTATTTTGTTGCTGCATTAGTTGGTCCAGAAAGAGGGTTTTTATGATTGACTCTCAGCTGTTGCTGAGCAACTAATGGGTCTTTCATACAGGTGACTGACTTCATATTCAAGCCCCAAAACACCCGGACCAGTGTGTGTGTGTGCTCATATTTCTGTTTCCACAACAGATCTGTCAACGGTCATACTTGATTTCATTTTTACTTTCAAACCTATTCTTCTTCTTATTATTATAATGTTTAATAGCCATTCATTATTCATTATTGATAAGTGTCTGTGAAATATATGCCCAAATTTAAATTTAATTGGGCATTTCTTTGATTTGACAGACCAGAAGATAAATAGAATCTGAATCTCAGACACACAAACATACATTTGGTGGAATTAAATTGAGATTAAACAATATTCTCTTTGTGTGTGTGTGTGTGTATGTGTGACTGTCATGTGGTGTTTAGTTTGAAAGCCTGTTTTGTATTGGATGACTAAACACACACACACACACACACACACACACGCACACAGAGCTGTTATTTAGCTTTACTGACATTTCAAGTTCTGCCTGATAGTGAGTTTTAGTGTAAAAACCATCAGCGAGCTACAAAACACACACACACGCTCTCACACACACACAAACACACACACACTCTCACACTCACACACACCTGTTTTACAGCCTGCGGGAGTGTCGTCGTTCTGCCAAAACAAATCCGCCTTTTGCATGCAGAGTGTGTGTGTGTGTCAGAATCTGTTTCCGCTTCAGGCAGCGTGTCGCTTCGCTGCCGTCTGTCTGACAATTACACACACAGCTTTGTATTTATGTGTGTATGTGTGTGTGTGTGCATCTTTTGTATGTTACACACTCTTACTCCTCTTTATTTTTGCTGTTTCTCTGGTTGGAGGTTAATGCGAGTCGGGTCTGTAATCGCTACAGACTCGTCAGAACAATGCTGATCGGTATGTGTTTTCAGTGGCAGATTCTTAAAGTCCTTCTCGAAACACACACACAGCGTTATTTAGTGTGTTGACGTAATTTACACTGAAACAGTAAGTCACAGCCACAGATGTATTCCTCCTTTAATGTTACTACAGCAAAACAGTTTCTAGTAAAGCAGATGATGTGTAGTGTGAAAAATTTATTTTATGTCAGTGTACCAGTGTTTTTGCTTCTCTTGGTCTGCTGTTTATAATGCAGAAGATCTCTAAGAATTTGCAACGTTTGATCTCCTCCACTGCGCTTTAAATAGTTCACCTAAAAATGTAAATAATCTGAAAATGTGCTCACCCTCAGTTCATCCAAGATCAGGATGAGTTTGTTTCTTCATCAGGTTTGTAGAAATGTAGCATTGCATCAGTGTCTCAGCAATGGATGCTCTGCAGTGAATGGGTGCCGTCAGAATCAGTCCAAACAGCTGATAAAAACATCACAATAATCCACAAGTAATCCACAGCACTCCAGTCCATCAGTTAACATCTGGAGAAGACAAAAGCTGAAACAAATCCAGCATTGAGATGTTCAAACCAACAAAAATGTCATTTGCAAGACGCCAAATTCAGATTCAAAGTACTTTACCAAAGATGTACCATTTATAATTTTCTACAACCTTAAGTGGCTTTGTTAAAAGAATGAAAGGATTTTGGATATTTTGCATTTATGAATTTGCCATGCATCAGTGTCTCAGCAATGGATGCTCTGCAGTGAATGGGTGCCGTCAGAATCAGTCCAAACAGCTGATAAAAACATCACAATAATCCACAAGTAATCCACAGCACTCCAGTCCATCAGTTAACATCTGGAGAAGACAAAAGCTGAAACTAATCCAGCATTGAGATGTTCAAACCAACAAAAATAATGTCATTTGCAAGACGCCAAATTCAGATTCAAAATACTTTACCAAAGATGTACCATTTATAATTTTCTACAACCTTAAGTGGCTTTGTTAAAAGAATGAAAGGATTTTGGATATTTTGCATTTATGAATTTGCCATTCAGAATTTTACAAAATTGTCAGTACTTTTGTCTACTCTCATAATAACCAAAAATGTATTTCATATTCTGTTATCTTTACATTAGTTTTTGCAGAAAAATCACAAAACAGCATTTTCCAAAATGTCTGTACAATTTGACAATCAGAAAACAAGTGACATAAAGACTCATCAATATCAAAACCATATTGATCCGTATTGGTGGTAGAGAGAGACTGTAATGGGAATTTTGTCATTGTTTTGCAGCACACTGCTTATTGATAACCTTAAGGCTTACATATTCATAATAAGAGCCAAAAAACTTCAATTTTGCTTTCATGGGAACTCGTGGGAAGTTTTACGTTTGTCCTCCAGTTATTATATTTCAAATATATTTCACACTCTTTTCAGAAAGACCGAGATAAAATACTTCCTTATAGCCCTAAATAGCTTTAAGGGTTGTGCACTTTCTAAAGAACGTCTGAGTGTGTGTGTGTGTGTGTGTGTGTGTGTGTGTGTGAGTGTGTGTGCG
>NW_015645974.1:7050-9039 GCF_001515625.1 Sinocyclocheilus rhinocerous | reverse complement strand
GTGTGTGTGTGTGTGTGAGCATTAACATTCAGTATAGCGGTTCAGAGTTCCTGTAGAACAAAATTCTCATATGCAAATACTCAAAAGCAATTTTTCTCTTTGTCAAAGCCTTTCTTTCAGTGATAGCACCTGTCTCACTCTCTGTCTCGCTTCGGCTCATTAACAGTCGGACTTCACAGTAACGAACTGACCCCGAAAGAGCCGATGAGAACAGAATCATCTTCCTCGTTTCTGCCTCTGATCCTCCAGAGATCCTTGAGAAACTCAAGAGTCTGTTAGTTTGATTACAGAAATATTCAGCTCATCTGTGATGTGATTTCTGGATGTAAGCCGTCCTCTTCTGGTGTCCTCGCACATCACAAGTTTGGGACCAGTGAGATTTGTAATGTTTCTGAAATTGCTCAACGAGGCTGCATTTATTTCATTAAAATGCAGTAAAAGCAGTAATATTGTGAAATATTATTGCAAATTAAATAGCTGTTTTCTATTTGGATATATTTTAAAATCTACTTTATTCCTGTGTTGCAAAGCTGGATTTTCAGCTGGTCTCTGAGATCAAACCGTATCTGAGCTCAGGTGTGTGTTTCTAGAAGGTCATGGCCAGGTCAAAGGTCATGGAAGCCTTAACCTTTAGTGTGTGATGTGTGTGTTAAGCTCAGGTGGGTCAGACAGTGTCTAACTCCTTGACCTGCAGGAAACAACCCTTAGAAAATGTTCCATGGTAATCACAGTTTCTTCCTTGGTTACTGTTGTGGCGTAAAATCAGAATAGAAGTGTACAATCCTTTGTAATCAAAAATCATTTAAATTAATTTCTCTTTTTTTTTTGATGACAGTGCTGATACCAAACAACCACAGTTTTACTGAAAGTTAATTGGTATTTACAGTGGTATATTTCTGTGATGGGAAACACCAAATATCATTGATGTTTCATTAAGTCTTTGATAAACTTCTATAGAATAATGTGATTTTATACAGGTGTGGAGAAACACACGCACACACACACACACACACACACACACGTACAGTAAATGCACATTTCAGGTCTTAATAATTCATGAGATTCTTCAGTCTATCTGTCTCTCTCTCTCAGTTTAATAATGAATACATGCAAAAGAGATGCTCTTATGAGCTTCTTCTGTGTTAAAATGACCGCCACACTGCTGGAACGCTGTGGGTGGTTGCCAGGATGTTATCGTGTGGTTGCTAAGTTGTGCTGGGTATTGTTTGTTTTTAAACATGTTGCCGTGTGGTTGCTAAGGTGTTCTGAGTGTTGTTTGTTTTTAAGCACGTTGCCGTGTGGTTGCTAAGGTGTTCTGAGTGTTGTTTGTTTTTAAGCGTGTTGCTGTGTGGTTGCTATTGTTTTTAAGCGTATTGCCATGTGGTTGCTAAGGTGTTCAGGGTGTTGTTTGTTTTTAAACATGCTGCCGTGTGGTTGCTAAGGTTTTCTGAGTATTGTTAGTTTTTAAGCAAGTTGCCGTGTGGTTGCTAAGGTGTTCTGAGTGTTGTATGTTTTTAAGCGTATTGCCATGTGGTTGCTAAGGTGTTCAGGGTGTTGTTTGTTTTTAAACATGCTGCCGTGGGGTTGCTAAGGTGTTCTGAGTGTTGTTTGTTTTCAAGTGAGATGCCGTGTGGTTGCTAAGGTGTTCTGAGTGTTGTTTGTTTTTAAGCGAGTTGCCGTGTGGTTGCTAAGGTGTTCTGAGTGTTGTTTGTTTTTAAGCAAGTTGCCAAGGTGTTCTGAGTGTTGTTTGTTTTAACCGTGTTGCTGTGTGGTTGCTAAGGTGTTCTGAGTGTTTGTTTTGAACCGTTTTGCTGTTTGGTTGCTAAGGTGTTCTGAGTGTTGTTTGTTTTTAACCGTTTTGCTGTGTGGTTGCTAAGGTGTTCAGGGTGTTGTTTGTTTTTAAGCGAGTTGCCGTGTGGTTGCTAAGGTGTTCTGAGTGTTGTTTGTTTTTAAGCGTGTTGCTGTGTGGTTGCTATTGTTTTTAAGCGG
>NW_015645974.1:0-3509 GCF_001515625.1 Sinocyclocheilus rhinocerous | reverse complement strand
TTTTTAAGAGAGTTGCCGTGTGGTTGCTAAGGTGTTCTGAGTGTTTGTTTTGAACCGTTTTGCTGTGTGGTTGCTAAGGTGTTCTGAGTGTTGTTTGTTTTTAAACATGTTGCCATGTGGTTGCTAAGGTGTTCTCAGTGTTGTTTGTTTTTAACCGTGTTGCTGTGTGGTTGCTAAGGTGTTCTGAGTGTTGTTTGTTTTTAAACATGTTGCCATGTGGTTGCTAAGGTGTTCTCAGTGTTGTTTGTTTTTAACCGTGTTGCTGTGTGGTTGCTAAGGTGTTCTGAGTGTTGTTTGTTTTTAAACATGTTGCCATGTGGTTGCTAAGGTGTTCTCAGTGTTGTTTGTTTTTAACCGTGTTGCTGTGTGGTTGCTAAGGTGTTCTGAGTGTTGTTTGTTTTTAACCATGTTGCCGTGTGTTTGCTAGGACGTTCAGGAAAATGTCATTATTATCGTGATTGAGATTTTGTGCTTCTAGTGGAGCAGAAATGACACACATCAGCCTTGAAATGAGGTTTCTGGATGTTCGTTATTCTCTAGAGTTCGTCTGTTTGTTTCCTGTCACTCCTGACTGACTCTCCTCATCATTATCTTCATCATGTTCTGTGTGAAAGTGTTGTGTTGTACAGTACACAGAGCTCGACATGTGTTCAGATGAATAAATAACTGCTGAACTCCTAAATACACAGAGCCGTGTGCATCTGCAGGGAGTTTACTGGAGATTATGAGTCAAAGTGTAGCGGTAAAGTGCACTTAATAGGGATTAAAGAACAGCACTGCTCATGATTGTGTTTTAATGTGCGTGTAAAGCTGACATCAGCAGTAAAGCTGCTCTTCTGTGAACACACACACACACACACACACACACACAAACACACACACCTGGTGCTCGGGTGATTTTATGAAGTCAAACTGACAGAGATGTGAGCAGAAAAACAATGAAAAGACCCCAGGAGGAGGATGAGAGAGATGGAGACTTAGAAAGGAACGATGGAGGAGTTTTCAGGGAATTGAGTAGTAGCAGCTGATGTTCTGGGAATGTCTAATTGAGTAACCTTCACTCCAGCGTCCCACAGCGATTTAACACACACACACACACACACACACACACAGGCTGTGCTCAGCATGTAACACATACTGCACACCATTTGTTTCCCACTACTTTTTTAAGCGGTACTTCATAATAATACAGGATTACATGATCAGCTCTTTATATTCAGCAAATGATGTCCAGTTTTCTTGCAATTTGAACCTTGTAGTGTAAAACGTCAGAGCTTTTGTTGTGTGAAGATGTTAAAAATCTCAGATAATGAGTCTTGTTGTTCATTCGTCACACTGGAAATATAAAGTCATTGCATTGTTTGATGAAGACATGTTCAAAAGTTTGTTGTGTGTAAGTCAAGGCTGCATTAATTTGATCAAAAATACAGTAAAAACAGTGAAATATTATTACAGTTTAAAACAGCAGTTTTCTGTGTGAATCTCTGTTAAACTGTAATTTATTTCTGTGATGCGCAGCTGTATTTTCAGCATCATTACTCCAGTCTTCAGTGTCACATGATCTTCAGAAATCATTCTAATATGCTGATTTGCTGCTCAACAAACATTTATTATTATTATCAATGTTGAAAACAGTTGTGCTGCACAATATTTTTGTGGAAACTGTGATGCATTTTATTTTTCAGGATTCACAGATGAACAGAAAGTTCAAAAGAACAGCATTTATTTAAAATAGAAATCTTTTGTTACATTATAAATGTAGTTACTGTCACTTTTGGTCAATTTAATGCGTCCTTGACGAATGAAAGTATTAATTTCTTTCAAAAAATCTACTGAACCCAAACTTTTGAACAGTAGTGTACTAGAAAAAAAAGTAATTGTTCATCTTCATTTCATCGTTTAGAGCTTTATGATGAAACACACGATGCTGATTTCAGTTGTTTATCAAATTGATTGATTTCTCTCTCTTTACTCCCATTAGTTTTTTTGTTTTATTTCTTTCTTTCATTCGTTGGGTTTGAGATCATATCCGATAACAGATGCTGGTTTGGATCTTCAGGACGTTGATTGTTTGCTTTCGTGTTTGTCGGATGTGATTTGATGCTGGATGTGTTTTATAGAGATGATGGAGTTTGACAGTGTGGATGAATCTGTTGTTTGTGGAAGTGCAGTGGAGAAAGTTGCTCTATAAACATGTTAAAATAACCACAGCATTAACAACAACCTTGAAATAAGAGCGCGAGGTTTATCAGATAATCAGATGCATGAAAGTAGCTTTGTTGCTATAGACAATAAATAAATAAAATGTATGAATGATGCAGTGCTAACTGACATATCATTTATTACAGTACAGAAACTATAAAGTATATTTTTTACCTACTTCTGTGCAGAAAAGTGAAATAATTGTTTGTAGTATATAACATCATCATAAAATTGGCATTAGGAAAAAATTATAGATTACAAATGATTGATTACTGTCCAGCAGTGTATTTGATTTCTTATAACAAATTCAAAATAAGACATATAGCCTTTGCATCAGCAACTGCTGTAACTGGATTCCATTTCCTCCCGGCTTACATACATTTCTACATATGCCATGTCATGCCATAGCATCATTAAACTAGCATCTAACAATGGACAAAAGTGTTTGTTTGTTTTCTCTAACCTATGGTTCTCTAACCATAAAGGCGTCTGTGTAATTTGCCCCCTGACTAAGCATTTAAAGAATTTAGGGGAAGCATTTAAATAATCCTGTGAATGCGCTTCAAGAATGCAGAATCGAATCGTTAATCGAATCGAATCGTATCGTTCTGAATTTGCAAAAATCGTTCATGAATCGAATCGAAAACCTATGAATCGTGAATCGATTCGATTCGCTGTCTACCCAGAGATTCACAGCCCTACTCAATACCCAATAATCAGTCGTGAATTTACAATTGCTTTATGCGTGACTGGGGAACAATAAGAAAAAGGACTAGTATGGTAAGATGGATAGATGAAGACAGTTTGCAGTCATCGGGTGGGGATCCTTGATGTTTTGATGATATGTTATGCTGTATCTTATCTTTCATGGATGTTGCCAGTGAAGACACCTTATCCGATGTCAATCAGATCCCAGTTTCTGTGCGAACTTTAGCCTGGGTGAAAGATGCCTTTTGTTGAGGTGATGTTGCCAATGACCTTTGTATGGTGTTTCCACCAAAGCAACACATCATCAGTTGTGTACCCCAGCCTCATTGGATGTTTCGGCCCTTTCGGTCTTCGTTAATAGCCTCTTTCCAAGGGACTGTCAGTTCGACTATTATGACGATCCTACTGAAGTTGGACCAGAGAACCAGGTCTGGGCGCAGATTGGTGACTGCAATTTCAAATGGGAAAGTGAGTCTGTGGATTAAGTCGACTCGCATTTCCAAGCCCCTGGCTATATTCAGCTGGCCTGCGTCGGGGACAGGCACTTAGCCCACCTTTTCTCCCCTTCCCTAACAAAGGACTGCCTTTTTGGTAAGGTA
>NW_015645973.1:0-513 GCF_001515625.1 Sinocyclocheilus rhinocerous | reverse complement strand
TTATAAAGACAGATAATTAAACATCTCTAATCACCTGGAACACTATAAATTTTTGACATTTTTTATTTAATTAATTCGCTTAATCGGCACTAATTTTACGGTGGCCGGGAGGGAACATGTTCGGTTCACTTAATTTTGTCGTGGCCACGAGATCATTTTGTCGAGGTAACGACATCCTAATGTCGTGGCCTCAAGATCCTATGTTATTTAATTATTATATTAACAATAGGCCTCATGGCTACCGGCCTATGCGCGCGATGTAGACAGCATTCGAATGAAGTTTATCATGAATAAATGTTAGCTACATAAAGTAATAAAGTACAAAACATAAATAAACAAATAGGCCTACAAGAAAACATTTTTATCCATCCCACAGTCTTGTAAGTCCATTAACTGATCGTCTTTTTCCCGTAATATTTTTAAATAATAATAATTATTATGATTATTTTTATGTATTTGATTTATTTTCCCTTCATTTCGATCTATTTACTTTACGTTCTGAACAGTTTTGTA
>NW_015645972.1:353-591 GCF_001515625.1 Sinocyclocheilus rhinocerous | reverse complement strand
TCAGGCTATACATTTTTTACCAGTATGTGTGTTCCCTGGGAATTTGGTATAACAAAGTCTATGTGGTAGCAGAAACGACTCGGCCGTTAAGTTCCTCAGAGGTGCTCGGAGATTGAACCCTTCTCGCCCTAAGATTGTGCCTATATGGGACCAGAGGCGGACAGTAACTAAGTAAATTTACTTGAGTATTGTACTTAAGTACACTTTTTGAGTATCGGTACTTTACTTGAGTATTATT
>NW_015645972.1:0-261 GCF_001515625.1 Sinocyclocheilus rhinocerous | reverse complement strand
TTTGAAAGACAAATATTGTACTTTTCACTCCACTACATTTCTATCAAGGTCCTCGAAGTAGAAAGTCGTTACTATGTAGCAGCTTTGAAAGTCAGTGGGTGATTTTTTTCTTCTCTAAAACATGACTTTCTTTTTTTCAGACAGTTTATCAGTAATCACTCTTGTAAGACTACATTAAATGATTTCCCAGCATTTTTTTGAACACTGACCAGCTGGAAATGTGATTTTTATTTACAACAATTCAATAATAAGAAGTTAATA
>NW_015645971.1:0-888 GCF_001515625.1 Sinocyclocheilus rhinocerous | reverse complement strand
CATCAAACTTTCAATTCATATGATCATGCATTTAAAAAAAAAAAATCAGTACCATTAATTAGTATGACGGTTAACAGTGACTCTCTGTGAACAGTAGCACTCTGATTTTTCCAAGCTTGAGGACAAAGGGGCAGAAGTATCTATTGAAGTCTATAGAGAGAAGGGTCCTAAACTCAAGAGAGTAGTCTAACTATAAATTTGTCTGATGGCTGGTAAATTAATGAGATGGTTCCAGTTTGGAGAAGGTAGAGTATAAACCATGTGTTCCTTCTGTTTCTCTCTAATGATTTTACTGAAATATTATTTTATTAATAGTTTAATAAGATTATATCAAAGAACAGTCAAACATGTTTGTCCATAAAAGCACTGTGACTGGTAATTAAATAATTACTTGAATATTCTCTGTTATTGAATGCTTTTCTGAAACGTCTTTTAATCACAGGTGACATAAAATATCAGACAACAGGTATCATGAGCTCCATGCAGTCAAACTCCTCTGCAAATGTGACCTTTGTTCGTCCTGCAACATTTTTCATCAATGGCTTTTTTAATATCCCACATGCAAAATACTACTATGTGTTCCTGTCTTTAGTGTATGTTGTGACTGTTTTAGGGAATTCATTTATCATGTTTATTATATATTTGGCCCGCAGACTTCACACAGCCAAATACATTGCTGTTTTTCATCTGGCCCTTTCTGATCTTTGTGGAAGCTCAGCTTTAATTCCAAAAGTCATTGACACATTTTTATTTGAACACCAGGACATTTCATATGAAGCATGCTTGATATATATATTTTTTGTATATCATTTCATGAACATGCAATCTTTGACACTACTTGTCTTGGCTTATGACAGACTGGTTGCTATTTGTTTTCCTTTACGGTAT
>NW_015645970.1:290-615 GCF_001515625.1 Sinocyclocheilus rhinocerous | reverse complement strand
TATTAACATTATCTAATATTATAACACTTTTTTTGTGTATTATTTTTAAAAGATCATTAGTTAATGGTTAGTCATATAGTTAGAAATGTTTAATTTTTGAAATGATATAAATGTATAACACTTTACAATAAGGTATAATTTGTTATCATTAGTTAATTTATTAAAGATGCAGTCCGTAAGTTTTGCCTCTTTGTCGCCATCTCTGTTTGAAAACCTGCAATTGCAGCTGTGTACGGAATTATCTTCCTTGCGTGGGTTGTGAGTCGGCACGGCTGCAGCGCGGATGAATCTAATGTTTTGAGGAGTATGTGTGGCAGTCAGTCAC
>NW_015645970.1:0-223 GCF_001515625.1 Sinocyclocheilus rhinocerous | reverse complement strand
TCGCAATCACAGATTCTAGCCTACGTCTTGGAATATATGACCCAAATAAGAATTTTCACCGTATATTGTCATCTGAACAAGTAAGTAACCAGTCTGCCACGTTTGTTCTGACCAACTGAGGAAAAAAAAGCATTACAATAAATCGAGCTACCAATGGCGATTTAATCTAAAGATCGGCTAGCTCATATAACATCAAACCATGCAAATGATTATTATTGTTATA
>NW_015645969.1:346-530 GCF_001515625.1 Sinocyclocheilus rhinocerous | reverse complement strand
GATAGAAAGAAAGAAAGAAAGAAAGAAATAGTCAGATGATAGATATATAAACAGAATAGCAAATCTGAATGAGTCTAATGGGCTTCAGTGTGTTTAAGATAAAATTTTGACAGTTGGAGTTTGTTCGGAATGTTCAGGTGAGCAGAGACTTTTCAATGTAAGTCTATGGGATTTTTATGATTTT
>NW_015645969.1:0-236 GCF_001515625.1 Sinocyclocheilus rhinocerous | reverse complement strand
AGTCTGAAGAGCTGGGCTGAGTTTGGAGTCTGTAGAGTTAAAGCTCTAGGAGGAGATAGAGTTGATAATTTAGGATCAGAAGAATAATAAGAAGTTTAAATAGCATTTCAGTAAGTTGGCTTTCACAAGCCAACTTAATAATTATTATTACTATATTACTATTTATAACAGCAACAATAATAATTATAATGCTTCTGTTGTTGTTGCTATCATATATCAATTTATTATTATTATTT
>NW_015645968.1:776-963 GCF_001515625.1 Sinocyclocheilus rhinocerous | reverse complement strand
GTACCTGGAAGCAGAAGTCCTGGAGTGCGAGGAACCACCGTGTCATCCGGGCGTTTGTGTCCTTCGCCCGGGACATCCATTGCAGGGGTGCATGGTCAGTGACGAGGGTGAACCGGCGGCCCCACAGGTAATACTTCAACTCCAGGACTGCCCACTTTATGGCCAGGGCCTCCTTCTCCAGGGTGGC
>NW_015645968.1:294-596 GCF_001515625.1 Sinocyclocheilus rhinocerous | reverse complement strand
ACCGGGGAGGACGTCAGGGCCGTCTTGAGGGCCTGGAAGGCGGCTTCGGTCTCGGGAGTCCAGTCTATCCTCTCCGGCTGCCCCTTCCTGGTAAGGTCTGACAGGGAGCAGGCTATAGAGGAGAAGTTAGGAATGAAACATCGGTAATGAAACAACCCCAAAAAGGCCCGTACCTGCGTCTTATTGGCGGGGCGGGGAACTTCTTGACCGCCTCGACCTTCTTGTCCTGGGGGCATGATGGCCCTCTTCCGATCTTGTACCCCAGGTATTTGGCTTCGGTGAGGCCGAGGTGGCACTTCTTG
>NW_015645968.1:0-154 GCF_001515625.1 Sinocyclocheilus rhinocerous | reverse complement strand
CCGCGGCGTAGGCTTGGTGGGGCCGGAGCAAGATGTCCATCAACCGCTGGAAAGTGGCTGGTGCTCCGTGTAGGCCGAAGGGTAGCACCCGGTAATGCCAGTGGCCATGGGGAGTGCTAAAGGCTGTCTTCTCCCGGGACTCCGGGGACAGGGG
>NW_015645967.1:0-532 GCF_001515625.1 Sinocyclocheilus rhinocerous | reverse complement strand
ATGAATACCCCCGCATCTTGCAAGGACTAGAGCATTGTGTATGTGTTGTCTTCCTGTTATGCCTGTTAAGTGTTCATCTTGTTTTCTCTTTTTTTTTCCTTTTGGTTTTTGGGTTGCATGTCCATTTTTGTAATTGTGTTGGTCTTTAAT
Organism: Sinocyclocheilus rhinocerous; assembly: GCF_001515625.1. Classification (NCBI taxonomy): domain Eukaryota; kingdom Metazoa; phylum Chordata; class Actinopteri; order Cypriniformes; family Cyprinidae; genus Sinocyclocheilus; species Sinocyclocheilus rhinocerous. The sequence continues at coordinate 382 of NW_015645967.1, read as the reverse complement.
GTTTGTGGCTTCTTGCTTCTTTGAGATACTTTCTTGCACATTACATTTAGGAAAAGACTAATAAAAAAGAAACAAAGCATAATTCCTGTGCATTTCTGTTATTATACCAGTTTATCATATTTCTCTGTCACAGCATATGTGAGCATTAAAGATCACAAACATTATAAAATAACCGCATAAATTGAAATAAAAAAATCTGTATATTTATTTATTGAATGACACAAAATGTATTCAAATTAAAACATGAAACTTCAGTTAAAATATAAAAAATGGAAGAATAATAATCAAAGCAATTTTTGAAAGTAATTAAGAAATACCCATAAATAAATAAAAAATTATATTTAAAAAGATATAACTTTGTAGTTAAAAAAAGACTAAATGT
>NW_015645966.1:0-605 GCF_001515625.1 Sinocyclocheilus rhinocerous | reverse complement strand
TTTGTTTGGAAACAACACCAAGTCTCTCCTGTGAGGAAATTATAAACACATTATTTTTAAAAGATTGTAGGAGACATCTTAAGGACCTGTGAAGCACAGACATTTATAATCTCACTAATGTAACTTTTGCTATTTCAAAAAAAAAAAACTTAACTGTTGTCAGCACTCATAATAATAAGTAATGGTTTCTAAGGAAACACTGGAGTAATGGCAATAATCTTCAGTATAGCAATACTACAATAGAAATAATAGAATATAAAAAAGAGGGGAAATATTTGAATTTGTGAAGAAAGAGGAAACAAATAAATAAATTAGGGATGCACGATATTGGATTTTTGCCGATATCTGATATGCCGATAATTTTCAACTCATTTTGGCCGATAGCCAATGCCGATACCGATATGTAATTATTTTAATTTTGGTTAGTTTTTAGCAAAAGCTTATTTGTTAGAATTAAATAAACAATAATGAAGTTCTTTTATAATGACAGTACATTAAAAGCTTTAAAAATAATTATAAATCAACTATATATATATTAGGGCTGCCACTAACGACTATTCTTATTTAGATTAATCTATCGACTAATTTATCGATTAATCTAAACG
>NW_015645965.1:393-551 GCF_001515625.1 Sinocyclocheilus rhinocerous | reverse complement strand
GGCGTTATACCATAAACAGCCACCGGGTGCCATCCAAACTCCATTTAATTTTTTTTATGCCTTTTTCTGTCACAAATGTCTAGATTTCTCTGTCAATATTACTATCTCAAAATAACCACCAAATATGGAATCCTGAGACTCAGACCTTTCCAATGATA
>NW_015645965.1:0-277 GCF_001515625.1 Sinocyclocheilus rhinocerous | reverse complement strand
CTGCCCACTAAGGGGGAGGAGACCGCCAAAAGATTTTAAAGTACCATTTCCATGGTAACGCAATGTCCGATTTCGAAATGGTTTTCACAGGATGAATCTTGTGCTTCTAAGCTTTCAAATGATATATGATTTTTGATGATTACTAAAAGATTTGATAGAGAAAAAAGACAACAACAAAAAAGAGCACCAAACGTCCCACAGGTGGGACGGTGACAGTTAAGGGGTTAACCTATTTTACCCAGAGTGTTCAAAGACATTGAGTATGTTTACATGGACA
>NW_015645964.1:416-593 GCF_001515625.1 Sinocyclocheilus rhinocerous | reverse complement strand
TTTGCTGCAACGCAATTTTGTATGATACGGTTATTACTTATATTTTTTATCCATGCAGCAAACAGCTTTAAAATTACTTTATTGCATTCCAGACGCTTTTATTGTACTTTTCACTATATATTTTACGGGTAGCTTGAATGTAAACATTGTCATGAATTCGTTGTATTCCCATTTGTA
>NW_015645964.1:0-138 GCF_001515625.1 Sinocyclocheilus rhinocerous | reverse complement strand
CTCATGGTACTCACAGTGCGTACAGCCGTACACCTGCAGGCACCAGACTCGGACGGTTGTCGTGGTAATAAACACAGTAAACAGCAAACGTTGGCGTGTCCGCGCTTAATGCGCATATCCTACATGAAAAGCATTTTA
>NW_015645963.1:1066-1192 GCF_001515625.1 Sinocyclocheilus rhinocerous | reverse complement strand
GAAGAAATCACAAAATTGCAGTATTGTTTAAACTGTTTCTGACGATGAAACCTCAGTACAGTGTTATATAAAGGTAGATTTGAGTGATGCTCCTCTTTCTACAGCATAAAGGCCTTATAGATTATA
>NW_015645963.1:0-265 GCF_001515625.1 Sinocyclocheilus rhinocerous | reverse complement strand
AGAGAAGAATTATTAAGTTATTGGGGGTTTTTAATAGCACAGTGAATAACACGCTACGAAGGGCGGGGCACACAAATGGTATGGTCTAGGCATGGGAGCTGAACACGCAGCAGCTGTGACCTACCATGGTGTGTTGGCCAACACAAATCTTACAGTTAATCACTAGTGCTACTATTACTATTATTAAAACAGGGTAATCAATCTGGTATTAGGAACCATCCCTAATACCAGATTGATTACCCTGTTTTAATAATAGCAGTCAGCT
>NW_015645962.1:0-494 GCF_001515625.1 Sinocyclocheilus rhinocerous | reverse complement strand
ATCTTAGCCGGGTCAGTCTTTACCCCGTCCCTCGAGACAACATGCTGCAAATATTTGACTGACGTCTGAGAGAAACGGCATTTTTCAGGCGATAACTTCAACCCGTACTCTTTGAGCCGATCGAGGACCTGTACTAACCGCGACTCATGCTCTTCCAAAGTCTTTGAAAAGACTATCAGGTCATCAATAAAGACTAGCACCTGTTTCCTGTGGAGATCACCCATGCACCGTTCCATTAATCTCTGGAACGTACTTGGCGCATTGGTGATTCCCTGGGGCATTCTATTGAATTCCCAGAATCCAAGAGGGCATACGAAGGCAGTCTTGCACTTATCGGCCTCATCCATCTCAATCTGGTAGAACCCAGACTTTAAATCAAGCACTGAGAACCACTTTGAGCCAGTAAGTACAGAAAAGACTTCTTCTAGATTGGGCAGAGCGTATGCGTATTTGATCGTCTGGGAATTCAACTTTCGGAAGTCGATACAGAGCCG
>NW_015645961.1:0-512 GCF_001515625.1 Sinocyclocheilus rhinocerous | reverse complement strand
TTTTTCAACATGACAATGACGATATGTATTCTCCCAAGGTGAAAGACCTTATTAGATGTAAATAGAAAGTGATGTCAAAAGTCTGGATTTTTTTTCTTAAGTGTTGTTTGTTCAGCAGTAACACCAGTCAACTCCACTCACTGGACAGCCGTTTCCATCGTTTTATTTATAATGTTTACATGGCGTTCATGTCACCATTGACATCATGTACTGATAGTGACATTATTGCATTTCTAATGAGGGAGAAGTTTTTTTTTAACAAAGTAAACCTTAAGACGTGACCACATAGGAATAATTAATGGCTGAAATAAGTATAAATGTGTGTAAGAGATGTCACATGGACTGTTGCTGTATTTGTAGGTTGTCTGGCTGTATGGTGACAGAGGAAGGCTGTGGTTATGTGTCTTCAGCTCTGAGTTTGAACCCATCACACCTGAGAGAGCTGGATCTGAGCTACAATCACCCAAGAGATTCAGGAGTCAAGCTGCTCTCTGAAAAACTGGAGGACTCAA
>NW_015645960.1:0-768 GCF_001515625.1 Sinocyclocheilus rhinocerous | reverse complement strand
TAAACAGATTATAGTTTATTGTGTATATAAATAGGCCAAAAAAAATTTAGATTTGGAGGGCATGATATTTATTTATTTATTTGAAATGTTAATTGGGGCAGTTGGGCAAAAGGCAGTAGCATGTTGTTGTGGTAATTTAATAATCATAATTAATGGAGTTATTCTTTAATAATTCCAGGATTTTGATTTAAATTAAATTAGATTTCATGCAAATCTTTACTATTCATCCCAACATATGTAATAACTGACCAACAACATTTAATGTGAATTTATAGTCTATTACTATTATGACATCCCTTCACTTAAAATACATGCATATACAGTATACTGTGCAAGAGACCAAAGTCTGTGTTAATGAAAACTATGGAAACTTCTCCTCGATACTTGAACAGCCAGGTTGTCAAGGTTGTTCTATGCATCTTGGAAAAGTTACCACAGTTTGTACTATGGATTATGGATTACCATACCATTTAATGTAAGACTTCATGGAAAAATATTACTGGATTATTACAATATTTGTAGAAGTAATGTATCAAAATCTAAAAAAATATATTCTTACTAGAACACAAAGCCCCAAACAAATATTTTTGTAATGCATCTAATGTTCCTAGATTTTGCACAGTATTATATGTATACTATATAGTTTACATTTATATATAATTTACATTTATAGAATATGTTATTGTAGAACACCTTTTAGATGTTTCTTTTTGACTGAAACTCTGCTATTTGGTTTCAGCTGAAAATACCGAATGAAAATAAGGATTA
>NW_015645959.1:0-573 GCF_001515625.1 Sinocyclocheilus rhinocerous | reverse complement strand
ATTTGGTTAATGGTTATATCTATCAAATGTTTGAAATAATCAGAAGTCTGGAAAAAAGACAATTGGTTGTCAAGTAAACCGAATCTAATTAATACAGGAAAACATTTGACCAATAAAACGATGGCAGTTCAGAATCTAATTACTACAGGAAAACATCTTACCTACAAAACGTTGACTTGCAGTTCATGAATCCATGACAAAGCGCTTGTTTGCTAATAGTTAGTGTAACTCCTGGAGCATAAAGCCTGAAAATGGTATATGACCAGAATGTTAAGATAATAGCGAACCTAAAACGAAGGCAGTGGACCTTCTGAGGTATTCGGAGCTTTGTATTATTGTGGTTAATTTGATGTTTAATTTATCCTAAATAAATTATTTTTGAAAATCCATTCCTCTTCATTTTCTTTTTCCCTTCTAAATGTTCTAACCTGTTTTTATACAGTCTATGGTTCTAACTAACGTTATATGACTTGAAACGGATAAAAGAATCTGGCAAGTTGAAAAAGTGTTGCTGTGATTAAAACTACCAAGATGTATTTCTTTAAACAAAGTGAATTAAGTAATCTAAAATGT
>NW_015645958.1:1420-1716 GCF_001515625.1 Sinocyclocheilus rhinocerous | reverse complement strand
GGTGAGAATACAATCTAATAGAGCTAGATATTGACACAGCTTTTATGATTCAATTTGATTCCAATTCACAAGCTCTTGATTCGATTTAATTTAATATAAATTAATTTGGACGTATATCAGGTACAGTAAACTAACCTGTCAGCTGATACATTACTATAATACTATAAGATAGGGCTGCACAATAAATCATGCACAATAAATATTTTAATTGTGATCATGATTTCTGCTTCTCTCGATTTAAGCATAATCATCTACAATATTTGCCCACTGGTTATATGTCCTAAGAATGTTTTTTT
>NW_015645958.1:0-1384 GCF_001515625.1 Sinocyclocheilus rhinocerous | reverse complement strand
ATTTTTTTTTTTTTTTTATGCATTGGTAACAAGCCTCCACAAGCTTTCATGGTTGTGGTGACTAAATGTCAATAGTTTAAATCCTGCCTGTCAGAGCTTTCTCTTAAATCGATACATTTTCTGCCAAGTGGTTTTACTTAATCTTCCCAACCTGGCAACCATGCACACATGCTCTCTCTACATAATGTGCTCATGAGCTGAAAACACCGGCAAAATGTAAACTGGAGTTTAGTACTGTATAAGTTGAAACACACATCAGCTGAAAACAGCACAGACTGAAAGATCTATCTTGGGATTTTGGTTAATCAAAATGTTTAATCAATATTGCCAACCAAGCCCTACAATCTATCCTATAGTTGACCAAAGAACCAACCAATATCCCTGTTAGAGTCTAGCAATGAGATAAGCTGATAAACCAGGAACATAAATGTAACTAATGAGGGACAATGTGACTTTTAAAAGCAAATTTTGGTTTGTGATTTCAATTTGAAATGTAACTCTGACCCTTTGACCATGATCACTGGTGCCAGACTTGGTGGTTTCAACATCTACAACAATCTCTACAAAAAAAATGGTGCATCAAATAAACAGAAAAATCCTGTGAATGACAAGCTGCCCCAGTTGACACAAAGAACACTGATACTCAAAATAAACACTTTACGACTGCTGAAGGGCATTCCCTATACTTGCAGGAACTTTATGAAGCCATTGAGTCTGTATTGAATAAAACCCCTATGGAATGTTTCCAGTGCTTCTCAATATAAGCCTTCAGATATACATGCAGTTCTTGAGGAAAAGGACCTTCATTGTATTACACCAAATAATGTGACTGCTCAAACCACGGAAATGGAGTACAATCCAATTCTACTGTCTCTGACAGACGAAACAACCATCATTCCTGGAGTGGGGAAAAGATCATGTCCCCTTAGAATCACAAACATAAATCAGTAAGAATTCATAATGATAAAAACAACATCTGAGCCCGGGACTGACCTAGATTGTGTAACCTGTTGGCTGACCAGAGACTCAACCACCTGCTGGAAGATAGTGAACCTGTGTTTCGTTAGCCGATTTCTAGATGACTGTCTGGATTGCAGTCTCTGCAGATTCAGAATCAGTGGGAGACGGTGCTCGCGGCCATATCTCAGCAGATGAGTGTAAACAGCCAAAATGAGTAAATGACTGACTCAAAATCAGTCCTCGCCATGAACAATGAGCCTCTTCTCACATTAAAATAGCCAATGTCCTTCATTGATCTGATACAGACTTTTTCTACAAGCAAATACGAAGCCACGTATCATAAATACAGTCGTTATCCAAGGATATTGTGTAACCAAGAATATTTCTTTGGTTCACTTACACTTAAATGACTAATAAAACAAGA
>NW_015645957.1:465-2721 GCF_001515625.1 Sinocyclocheilus rhinocerous | reverse complement strand
CTCTCCCACTTATCTGACTGGTTTCTTTAGTAATTTTGTCTGCTACGACTTTGCTAAAAAAAATGCTATTAGCACTTAGACAATCCATTTAAAGGTTTTGCTAATGCAAAAACAGGTTTAACATGAAAACAGAAGTCCACACATGTACAAGAAACAAAGTCACACAGTGTTTTACTTTCTGTATCTTGATTGACAGTTGTCTCATCCAATCAGTAGTAAGTATTCCATTCACAAACAATACCTAATTTTTACATTTTGTCTGGCTTTTTCTGACTTTCTTTGGGTGATTTGTTTTTCACTTCACAAATACTTTACAGTGTGTCATGTATAATCTTAACACAGTATCTCCAGTTTACAGTGAGGCTTTTGTAGTACATCAGAGAGCAGATTCACTGAATTTCCTAGTTTATTCCATGACAGACTCCGTTATCTCAGGTGTGAGGGGTTTGATCTCAGAGCTGAAGCCAGAGCAGCACAACCTTCATCTGTGACGCCACAATCACTCAACCTGTAGAGAACAATGACACACTCTTCACTCTCTCAGATCAGATCAGTTTATATGAAGGTAAAAGAGTAGCATAACTCCAGAGCTAGCTGATTTGAATTCGAGAACTTGTCATGTTAATATTTATATTTGTAAGTTGAAATTTACACTCACAGCTCTGATGTGAAAAGCTTCAAATCTTAGCGTTTTGACTTTTGCTGCTCCTTTTGTGATATTCCTGTTGTAAAACACAATTGTGCACTTGTAAATGCAGACGAACACACTCTGCTGTAATGTAATGGCCAGTTTCATACAGTAATGCCCCTTCTATAGATGTGATTCCTAATAGATGTAATTCTATAGATGTAATTCCCATCTACCCTATAGATGAGACATTATAATATTACACTGTGAAATATTAAGATTATTAAATGTGGCAGCTCTGCTTAATGTTTTCACTAAAAACTGTTTGCCTGGAAGCAAAGTTGCCAGTTGTGTGATGTCATCCTTTAGTGAATAAAGCATGCTTACGACACATGAAATAAACTGCACAAATGTGTTTCTGACCTAATAAAATTGTTGTAGCCTATGCTGTTCTGTTGTCCTCAGTTTCTTGTATAAATATCAAAGGTAGACTTGAGGTAAAAGATCATGCAAGAACATGAAAAAACCTAGCATGGTCTGTCACCATGTGATGCACTGTGGACCTGGATAAACATCAGTTTGACACACATCACTATTATGTAAAGATCTTCCAACACAGAACTATTTCTATGATTAAATGTGCTGGCCTATTCCATAGTAAGAAAAATACATACTAGAAATTATATAAAATAATTATATATAATGTGCACACATTGTATAAAGACATTTGTAGATGTAAACATAAACATTACAATGGTAGACATTATAAACAGACTGTGGTCACAATTATGAATTTTGGACTGCCCGTCTGCTGATTATGTTCAGATCATTGTGAATATTGAATAATGTGATGTTTTTACACAGCAAACAGGAAGAGTTGTAAATGTAAAAGAAGCTAATTTGCCTTCTAAAAATCTAAACAATTATGATATATTTATGTTTTAAATTAATATAATAATTGATACGTTTGACTGATCCCTTTTCTTAAAAATGGTTTAAAGGCTGATGCATTATGTTTATTATTTTATAAGATTTTTTTTTGTTTTTGTATAAACCTGAATCTGAACTGTAAATCATGTCATTTTACGGTTTAATATGTTACCATAGACATTGCCCTACCACACTCACACAGTATTCATTTTATTTGTGTAGGTCAAATTGATTTTTAAAAATCCTGCAGATACCTGCAGTAAATAGTGAAATAGTGATTGACATTTCGACTCCTATCCAATTTTCTGTATTAAAAATGGGCTTTTTTAATTATTATTTCGGGCTACTAAAGTGTCTGCCTGAAGGGCTACCAGGGATTTAGAAATTTTGCCAGCACTGCACACCTTTCTCAATACCAAATACTATTAAATTTTACTACATTTTTAAATTAAATGCTATTTATTGAACAATAATATTTAATAAACAACAACAGCCATCATAAAAGTTGCTAGGCAATTCAGTCAAAAGTACAAAGGCAGCGCTCTGATATACAGCATTAAAATTACATAAAATATAAAGTTATGAGATTTTGCTCTCAGCCAAAACTATTTGCTCTTGAACAAATAATAGATTAGTGAGACCAAAGAATGTCCGTTAGATTTACCCAAAACAAATTATATCTCATGTTTAACCACTAT
>NW_015645957.1:0-277 GCF_001515625.1 Sinocyclocheilus rhinocerous | reverse complement strand
GTCTAAACAAGTACATAATCACACACACACACACACATACATATACAGTACATATATATATATACTTTATATATATATTGATTATTGTCTGTGTACACATTGAAAGATTCAGCTTTTCACATCAGAACTGTGAGTGTAAATTTCAACTTTCAACAAATACAAATATTACTATGAAGTTCTCAAATTTAAATCAGCTCGCTTTCGAGTTTTGCTACTCTTTTACCTTCATAAATTTAGCAGTGAATCCATTATTAAAATAAAGTACAAACTTAAAACA
>NW_015645956.1:0-1255 GCF_001515625.1 Sinocyclocheilus rhinocerous | reverse complement strand
ACAGGAAGTCGGCTATATTGATTTGAATATGGATTTTTGGAAAAAATATAGCTGTGAATTAATGCATACTCCTCAGAAGAAAATTACGCTATACACACCAAACTTTTTCTACATGATGCCAACACATTGAGGAACTTACATTGCGGATGGATTTTGGATAGCTTGAAAGGTTTTGCTGTGGTGATTTATTAAAATAACAGTAAAAAAGATAACAGTAATTTTCTCATATCTTTAAAGTTTGTTATCCTTACTATTCAAAACTTTTTACATATGGAGAACAAGTCATTCTTAGGAACCATGCTATTCAAAACTTTTTACATATGGAGAACAAGTCATTCTTAGGAAACATGCTAAGTGTCATAATTTAATCATGCTCAGGGGCCACTAAAAAATTAAAACTATCACACATTACAGGTCATAGGTGAAGACTGTGATACCAAGGATGACCACCTGATGGAGTTACAGGATTAAAAATCTTTTAACCCTCTCTGTGTATTAGAAAGAAAAATAAATCATAGAATTAGTTTATATGTACTGTAATGTCAGTATATGTTTACATAATTACTGTAGAATGCTTATAGAGCATTAAAATCTTTTTTTTTAATCTTTAAAAGAAAAATCATAGCAAAGGAAAACCAGTCTCCTCTTGGCTTATATCGAAATCCTCCGACATTCTTCTTTACAAATCCTCGTTTTGTACTTCTAATTAGTGACCGTTGTTTTGTTTCGATCTCTCTGCGTGCGTCACTTCTGAGCATGCGTAAATCTGACCTCATATGTAATTCCCCCGGAACTGCTTCCATGTACAACAGTGAGTGCAAGCTCGATTCAAGTAATTATTACGTTTTGAATATGGATATTTTTCTTACAAAAACGCATCGATTCACTACAGAAGGCCTTTGTTCACCTCCCGGAGCCGTGTGAGAAGGGTGCTTTTAATTTCACGTCTTTTGGACAGAAGGAATGCAACACCCGCTGAGTACAACACCCGCTGAGCCACAATGTTCCTGTGGCTCAGTGGTAGAGCATTGCGTTAGCAGCGCAAAAGGTTGTGGGTTTGATTCCCAGGGAACACACATACTGGTAAAAAATGTACAGCCTGAATGCACTGTAAGTCGCTTTGGATAAAAGCGTCTGCTAAATGCATAAATTATAAATTATAAATTATAAATTATTACAACGATAGAGCTTGAAAGATCAAAAGATCAAAGACAATTTTCAATATAACTCCGACTGGATTCATCTGAAAGAAGAA
>NW_015645955.1:597-866 GCF_001515625.1 Sinocyclocheilus rhinocerous | reverse complement strand
ACTCGGGGACTGGGGCCCTCTCTGGGCTAAACTCGGGGACTGGAGTCCTCTCTGGGCTAAATTTGCGGACAACTTACCTCGCGCATGAAACCTCCCTCAGACCAGCAAAAGTTGAGAACGCACTATAATCCTGACGAGTCATAGCAATAGAGCGGAGACGAGAAAGCTGCGGAGAATCCGCTCGCCCGGAAGCTCCCATAACTGACGTAGATTTACAGAAAATTATCATTGTTTTCAAATAAATAATTTTACATGCTTATTCCAAACAC
>NW_015645955.1:0-574 GCF_001515625.1 Sinocyclocheilus rhinocerous | reverse complement strand
TGTATAATCAGCTCATCCTCAGCCGCGGTGCAGTGGGCGGAGCTCCACTCTGCGCTCTCTCTGTCTCCCTCGTGGCGGGCTCTGTTGCCGGCTCTCGCACCTTGACTGACGTCACTTGCAGCTCCGGCTCAGCAGCGATTTGTTGCTCTGTCGCTCCATGCGGCAACGGCTCGTCGGCCGCAGCAAGCTCTAGCATGCGCTCCGCGCAGAGGGGAGATGGTGGGCTGGGCACTGGGTCCGGGGTGGCACTGGCGAGATCCACTCCACAAATGCGGCGAAATTCGCTCGAGGGCCTTCCTCGGACAACGGCGCTCTGTACGAGGAGTTTAAACTGGCGTCATAGAACGCACAGAGCGCATCGTCCGGTTAGCTGGAGAGGTTGGCGAGGACCAGGAACAGTCTGGTGTGGTCCTCGAGCGATTTTTCCCCCTGCTCCAGCAGGAGGAGGAGGTATTCAGGGCGAAGGAGGGGATCCATGGACAGGGAACACACGGAGGTAACTGTTTGCGGTCTGGTATTCTGTCACGATTGCTACTGTGAGGAGCACGGAGCGAGGAACGAGGAGACGTGGAGT
>NW_015645954.1:405-588 GCF_001515625.1 Sinocyclocheilus rhinocerous | reverse complement strand
TTTGAACCCATGCTGTCTGAGGTGCAGTTGTGCTTCACGTCATTGTGCTGTCCACAAGGCTAGGGCTCTGACAGAGGTTACTCTATGCTCAGGATACAAAGGGGGTGATTCTCTTATATGTCTTATTGAGATATCAGCTTTGTCTTAAGATGTCTTCAGTTTTATTTTAGGAGAAACGTTAAA
>NW_015645954.1:0-211 GCF_001515625.1 Sinocyclocheilus rhinocerous | reverse complement strand
AAAGGACTTACAAGTGCAAGATGTTTAGTATAAGAGCAATACTTTTTTTTAACAATTATCAGTGTACCAGTTTTTTTTTTTTTGCTTTGTTTAGCATTAAAATTTTGTCTTGTACAGCCGATTTTTGCATGTATGTAAATATAGGTTATGGTTTCCTCTGTTAAACCATTGTGCAATAAAACACTGTCTACATAAAACAACTTCAAATATG
>NW_015645953.1:0-477 GCF_001515625.1 Sinocyclocheilus rhinocerous | reverse complement strand
TCGCAGCTTGTTGCGCTTACGCGGCCAAATACACACAAAAAATGATGCTAAAATGGCCATCCTGGCGATTATCCTCGTTAGCACAGTCGGTTTCGTCTTAACTAAATGTAAACATCTGAGAAAGAATCGGTTTTGTCTTAACTAAATGTAAACATCTGAGAAAGAAAACGCATGTGTATCAGTATTGGATCCGTGCATTCGGGTTTGTGAGAGCAGCCACATCGCATCTCTTTGCGTGCTCAAGTTTGTTGTTTCAAATGTATATGCTAGGCAAGCCTGCTCATAATATAAGTTTTTTTCATGAAATATATGCACGCTATAGGTCAACACAAACGTCTTTCATTGGCGCATGAGGAGGGGATCTGTCAAATGAGGTGACGGATCAGATTTGTTCCGGCACAAATTAAGCCCTGGCTATATAACACTTTTAACTGACAGGAAATTACTTGTCTTTAAAAGTTTTGGTTCAATATACTT
>NW_015645952.1:435-543 GCF_001515625.1 Sinocyclocheilus rhinocerous | reverse complement strand
TCAATGTGAAAGCCCGCAGGTGATGGAGATTTACCGCTGATTACTCTTATTTACTGATAAGATGCGCGTTAAATATCGCATGCGATTTATCGTGCAGCCCTAGTAATA
>NW_015645952.1:0-191 GCF_001515625.1 Sinocyclocheilus rhinocerous | reverse complement strand
TCCTTTACCTCGTCATTTACCTTGTCCTTGCGCAATGGCTTCAGGTGTGTGCCGGAGGACGGCGTCACAGTGGAGAATGTGCTCATCTCGGCTGGCGGGGTAGTAGGACATGAGAATATTGTGTCCGCTTCTCGCATGAACAGAGTTGTAGTAGTGTTCTTGAAAGAACAAAATCTTGTTAACCAACTAAT
>NW_015645951.1:347-540 GCF_001515625.1 Sinocyclocheilus rhinocerous | reverse complement strand
GATGCCATCGGTTTAGTGAGTTAACGACGTGGATTCAACGAGCACTTTCTAAATGAGGATGACGTGTGCAGAAATGTTAAAAGACTGCAGTGAGTAACAAATGAGACGGGAAACGCATCAGCTGTCGGTCATCTCAGGGACACTGATGGTATGATAATATTAGGGCTGTGTATCACCAGCAAAGTCACGATAC
>NW_015645951.1:0-289 GCF_001515625.1 Sinocyclocheilus rhinocerous | reverse complement strand
GATACGATACATATCACGATACAGGACTGCACTGAATTTCACCTCAGAAGAATTTAGTAAAACAGCTGTTTATTAAACACTGCATACTTATAGGGCCGTTGCTAACTATACATGCTGGGGAAAAAATGCATAGCCTTAATGCACTGTAAGTCGCTTTGGATAAAAGCGTCTGCTAAATGCATAAATGATTATTATTAATTATAATTATTAACTATAGGCAGTTGACCTCTGCATTATGAAGGGTCTCCATAACTGTACCACAGAACAATATGGGTAATGGCATATGTTT
>NW_015645950.1:4394-5940 GCF_001515625.1 Sinocyclocheilus rhinocerous | reverse complement strand
TGTGTATCCAATTATTGGGAAGTGTGCCTTCTATTTCCTTTCCATTTTCCACCCAGACAGCCCTGGCAAACATGGTCTGAAAAGGAAAGTATATGCATGTTACTTTAAGATGTATGTTACTTTATCAGTTAAGTCCATATCCATATCAACTTGTAGCAGAGGAGAAAGTATATTTGTATCAGTATGGGTGGTCCTTAGGAATCAAACCCTTGACTAATGACATTGCTAACACCTTCTTCTGTTAAGCTAGAGGAACACCTGACATTATTAAAACCATTACAGTGTAGTCTTCTACAGTTAATTAAAACAGAGATTAGACTAAATTCAACCTTTAACATTTGTGCTCCATGCCATGGCGTAGGGGTATGAGGACATAACCACCCGTTTCTTGTGGAAGGCAGGCCACCTTGCGGATGAGTTCTGTTTTATGCAGTAGTCCTCTTTTCATCCTGCCCTGTCCATTCCCAGTGCACACTATATTCAGAAATTTGGAGCTGCACGGTTGATGAAATAGTGTTGTAGTGTAGCGCTGGTTAAGAATAGTGCACACAAAAGTTCCATCTGCATTTTTTTCTTGAATGAAAGCAAAGCTTTCATCTTTCAAGAGAAAACAAGAGTCTTTTTCTCTCAGAGAAGCAAGCACAGGCTGTGTGGCATGTTGCGTTTTGCTCAGGTTGTTGTTTTCTGCATGTTCAATCTCAGACAAACGCCTGGTGACCTGTTCCAGGGGACTTTTCCCATTCCTTACACATTTTTTGATTTTTTGCATGTAGTTTTCGAAAGGAAAACAGCTAATTTCATTTAGTGAATGGTTGAAGTGTCTGACATCTTCGTGAAGGTGCAATAGTCCATGTACATTGTACACAGGAAAACATTTGCCATACAGGTCAGCACTGCACATGACAAAATGCTTCATTAGTTCTTGGGCAAACTGAAGGTAAGCGTTCCGGATCTTGTCATCTGGCTCCAGCATTATGGACATTGCCACAGTTAATGACAGGAAATGGCTGTATTTCTCGGGGGACAACACATTTTTCAGTACCACAGGTCCTGTGTATAACAAAAACTGCCGTAATTCGGTGGCCTTCCACCTGTCCAGATCATGTAAACCCCGGGGTTGCCGTGCAAATTCACTTGGCATCTTCCCTCTCAGGGCATTCAGTTTTTGGGATATCTCCCCCTTTTGCCTTACAGACAAACGACAGTGGTTCGGGCCTTTAGTCAAGAACAACATGAGGCGTCTAACAACTCCCAAGATGACCATATGCATGTAATCTAAAACAAAAGAGCTCACGCAAGGAATTGATGCAGGAATTAAGGGGCTGACACCGGTTTGGTGGCAGCTGTACTCTTTTCTACTGAAAGCTTCATCTGTTCGAAGACAGCATTCCTGTTCATTGAACACAATTCTTCCCTCGACATGCTCACCTCTGATTACACATCTTTCACAACTCTCATAGGAATTGTGATTCTTGATACATTTCAGATATGCTCTTGCCGGGGCATCGCAGATGAGAGCTTCAATATGGATGGTGTAAGTCTGGTC
>NW_015645950.1:0-2242 GCF_001515625.1 Sinocyclocheilus rhinocerous | reverse complement strand
ATTGGCTCATGAGAGAGAGAATGGATTAACTCAAACAGGTTTATTGATCAATTCAGGTAAGTGAATGACAATGGTAATGGCTGGTTGACTTGTGAATAACTGTTGGTCTTGCTTTTGCAGGTGGACATGAACTGCAGGATAGAGGAAGCACACACCACTGTACAGAGGTAAGTAACAGGACATCAGGGGATTCAATGATGGAGATCAGAAGATGTGACAGGGGACTGAACAATGGTGAGATACAAATCTAACAGGTGAAAAGAGGAGGTAAGCTGTCTTGATCCTAGTCAGACACCAGACACTGACAAATAAGTGGTGCATGTTTTTATGCCTGGTTGCAGGTTGGATAGTGATGGATCAGGAAATTGCAGGTGACTTGACTGAGCTGGGGCTACAGGAGAGCCAGTTGGTGGTCCTTGGAGTCCTGGCAGAGCAGAAGACTTCATGTCGGTCTGTAACTTTGGAATACCTCTGGAGTGTCGGCAGGTCTTTGATCGCCAGCTAGGCTTAGAAGCATAGTGAGTCCTGGCAGGGTCAGGAGGTATCATTACTATAGCAGTGCCCTCAGTGGTTGCGATGACTGAGCCGAGTGCAGCTTCTATGGCTGCGACGAGGGAACATAGAGCAGCTTCCATAGCTGACATGAAGGAGCAGGATGCAACTTCCTTCACTATGATGAAGGAGCTTGGAATGGCCTCTGTGGCATGAATAAATTATGCAGTTGAATTTTGATTGCCACCATGTCAGGAAAAACACACTGGAGTACAGGTAAGTTTCAAACAGAACAAACTCTTTAATAACTGATAAAGCAGCTGAGCAGATAGTGGTCATGCAGATTGAGTGATGACAGTTACTGAATGATCTTTGCAGATCAGATGAATGGAGAGAGCAACGAGGGAATGTATTAACAGACTGGATACGGAAGGAAGGAGCAGAGTCCAGGTAAGTAAATCACGGTTGAATATCAATCTGGGTATAGCAGTCCTAGACAAGACCAGAAAAGGAGTGAATGTGTGCGTGCTGCTTATATCTGGTGCAGGTGATTGGTGACAGATGAAGATGTACGCTAAAGCTTAAAATACAAAAGTGCCGGTACTGCGTACCTGTGCGTACTGACTTGTTTGAAACGGCGGTAAAGTTAGTTTGACGTTTGACATTCATTAGACATTTGGTTTCATACCAATTCAACTCCTTGTGCCTGTTATGTTTTCATACCAATTAAACTCTTTGTGCCTGTTATGTTTTGAGCCCAAACTAACTCAGATAGACATAAATATATGCCCTTTACGACGCTAGGGTGGGCGTGCAGATCGCCAGTGCGCCTGCGTGCAACGGGACTCTCTGCCTTTAAAGTTGTTGAACGGCAAAGTGTGTTTATTTTGCTATTTGTTTACACTTGTCTCTTAAAAAAAATATGTTCTGGGGAGGTAACTTTTTTTTTACTCCAATCGGTTTTTGGAGAAGCTTGATCATCAGCGGGACACCGGATCTTTCTGCATTTCTGTTAAGGTAGAATTTCAGCAATAGGGTATATGATCAAATAAAAACAACGCACAAGCATGGTTTTTTAAAGTGCATGATTACAATGTAAAAAACGGTGCGTCACGTGTCTTTACAGGACCTATATGGGATGTGTGTGAATGCACGCACATTCTGTGTGAAAAGGGCTAAAGTGATGGTAACCACTGACTTGCTTTATTTGAATTGGCAAAGGAACAGAATCAGACTTTTTTAATGTTCTGCTTCAAAGTAAAAAGACATGTTGGCTGATGTGTGACAGCAAATTTTCTTTTTTTGGTGAACCAAACCTTTAAAGAAAGCTAAAGAAAGATACTTGCCTTGAAACATTGGCAGGAAAAAAAATCTGTGGAGGAGGCAGTTGCAGGACAATGCAAAATCTAATAATTTAAAGAAAGGATAGTAATATGTTACTCACAATTGTTCACATTACTATACACAACACTGAAATATACTTAAACAGTACAATATGTTGAGTATTATGTAAATATGAATATCTAAGATAAATCTTAAGACAGACACTGAGCGTGTGTCTCAATCAGTTCCCTAGCTCCCTAGGTCGTGAATCAGTATATAGTGTACATGAATTTGGGCACTGGTAAGGACAGTAAGGACCCTGGTTCACTACACATTGGGACACTAATGGTGACATGGCAACGTCCTTGTTGTAGTTTATGAACAAATTGTGAAACTTGTGTATTAAATAAATTCAGTGCGCACAGAC
>NW_015645949.1:0-992 GCF_001515625.1 Sinocyclocheilus rhinocerous | reverse complement strand
GTGTCACTAACCTCCACACAGAACTTTGTCATTCAAAGAGACAGACTTTGAAGCTTGCATGTTGTGCAATCGCTTAAACTAGTAAAGCGAAATGTTAACTCAAAACATTAATTAGATTGGGAAATGCCCACTAGGGGGAGTTGTATTATGTTGGGGAATAGACGTGTTAGGAGAGAGTAAATTTGTTTGCCATGTTTGACATAAGCATAATCTGTGGGCGATCTCTGCTGATTTACACTACACAACAAACAGACTGGTTATGATCATGGCAGTTCATCTCTCTCATACTAACAATGTCCTTGTGAACCTGCAGTTCTGTTTGGAACATGGACACAAATGATTGAAAACTACCTGTTGGCAATGCATGGAGAGGAGGAATGCACGCTTCACTGCTTTGAAACACAAGCACAGAGAGTTTTCTTCACTCTTCCAAATACCGGTACGGCCCATGCATCAGCACTTACATTTCTGAAGGACACACTTTGTCCCAAAAGTCAATGAAACTGAAAAGCAACATAAAAAGAAGGGAGCAAAGGCATGATGAAAATAACAAAACAGAATTGGGGTAAGAATCGATCCTTGCGGGACACCACACATCAGCAGAGCTGAGTTTGAGGAGCATTCTCCAAACGTTATAGAGAAGCTTCTGCTTTTATTCTCATACCAACACACTTCTCTAATTGAGCAATACAAATGTTATGGTTCATTGTTTTGAAAGCAGAACTAAGATCTAAAAGAACAATAACTATGGGGTAATCCGTGTCAGTAGTCAGAAACACATCATTTAGGACTGTTACCAACTCAGTCTCAGTAGTATGATATTTTCTAAAACCAGAATGCAATACTTCAAATATGTTATTTCCTTCCAAGTATCTTTGACAAAGGCCTAAAATGTGATAAAACGGTTGTAAATTTTGTCTTTTATTAAATAGTTTTAATAAGGGGTTGCTTTAGAGTGATACAAGTTGCAAACCAAGTGGAAAATGCAATGG
>NW_015645948.1:955-1290 GCF_001515625.1 Sinocyclocheilus rhinocerous | reverse complement strand
GTAATGGCGCGGCAAATCCACACCAAATTCGGGGGATGCCTTCAGCTCAAGGAACCCTCTCGAACACGAACCGAGTGTACGTCTACAGGCCCGCTTTCAAATGAGACCACCGCCGCGTCGATAGCCCCCGGGGTTCGGGAGTTAGGGGTGGTTAAATTCGCGGTCCGGCGCCGACCGATCAAGCGATCCAGGGGGGCTACCGACGCGCGGAGGGTGGCGTTCGAGAGGACTCCTCGAGCTGAAGGGATTCCCCCCGAATTTGGTGGAGATCAGTCAACACTTTCACTTCAGTAAGGAGGTCTCTTGTTCAGGCAGCAGCATTCAAGCGTTGTCTT
>NW_015645948.1:285-634 GCF_001515625.1 Sinocyclocheilus rhinocerous | reverse complement strand
AAGTGAAATAAACTTCAACAGAATAAAGTTGAATGGAATTGAATTGAATTAAAGTTGAATAAACTTAAACTTTACTGTTCAGTGCACTGATGTCAGACTCATTTTGGATAATAAAGTTTATTGTTAAATTGT
Source organism: Sinocyclocheilus rhinocerous (assembly GCF_001515625.1). Lineage (NCBI taxonomy): Eukaryota > Metazoa > Chordata > Actinopteri > Cypriniformes > Cyprinidae > Sinocyclocheilus > Sinocyclocheilus rhinocerous. Next base: position 502 of record NW_015645948.1, on the reverse strand, counting down.
TAAATGCCCTGCCTCCATTACGTATCTCACGTCATTATAAGTGTTTGATCACCACATTTCATTGCATGATCATTGCAAAAAATGTGTTTATGTATATACTGTATTCTATATATAGTACCAGTCAAATGTTTGGACACACGAATGGGAAAGTGTCCAAACTTTTGACTGGTACTGTACTATAATATACACAAAGAATATCGGCCGATATATCGATATC
>NW_015645948.1:0-186 GCF_001515625.1 Sinocyclocheilus rhinocerous | reverse complement strand
TAGTCGTCACATGTGGTTGCCGCAAGCACGCCGGCCGCTCCTTCGTCGAATCCACTGGCCTCCGCTCACTCTAGCCCACCGTGTGTTTCGTTGTGAAAGCGAAACTACTTTGTTTGGCCTTCCAAAAGAGAACACGACTGAAAAACAGTGGTTAAGTTGTATTTACAACACTGTTCCAGAACAGTT
>NW_015645947.1:0-444 GCF_001515625.1 Sinocyclocheilus rhinocerous | reverse complement strand
TATAACATCTGCTGCTTTGCTTCTGTGAAAATGAATAGAGACATCCGCCCTAAACTTTGTTTTTGTCATTTACATCAGTTATATTTGTATAAAATACACTATATATTTTTGTGTCAGTACATTAATGAGCAGCATTAGTTAACTGTGTAAATATAAAGAAATGCCTAATCACATGCAGGTTTTTCAGACCGGAGACCCTAATCGTGTAATAATTTATTTTATTATATGAAATTTTTCGTTTTTTCTTTCGATACTGTTTTTTAAAGTTTTGCAAGAATTTCGTGATACTAAACTTTTTATTAGTTGTCATAGCAAGTGATTTTAAAAGTAGGATGGCTCTCTTTTTATAAGATTACTGAAAATTGTACTTGAATTCGTAGTTTATTCTTACTTTTGGATACCTAATTGTTTTATAATTACTATTATTATTATTATTATTATTTC
>NW_015645946.1:0-557 GCF_001515625.1 Sinocyclocheilus rhinocerous | reverse complement strand
GTGTGGAGCAGCGTTTACTGTGAACGGAGCCGTAACCCACACGCACAGAAATAAAGCGCAGATTAAACACGCAGTGCATAGGTTTATTTAATTGAACCGCAGCCTTTGCGAATTCTAGCAGTATGTTTATTTAATTGAACCGCAGCCTTTGCGAATTCACAATAGCAGTATGATTTATTATGACTTTTAAATGGTATTAATATTTCGTGCAGCCTTAGAAAACGGTCTAATAATGCTTTGCGTGGATTCTCGCCCGCGGAATTCCCCACTTACGGTATTTTGCCGGTTAATCGACACGGGCAAAATGCAATCAAGGATTTTTTACAGTTGAGTACTCGAATTTAATTGAGGAATCGAGACAGCCCTCGTAATTATTATTACCTTATATTAAAGGGATAGTTCACCCAAAAATGAAAATTACCCCATGATTTACTCACCCTCAAGCCATCCTATGTGTATATGACTTTCTTCTATCAGATGAATCTAATCGGAGTTATATAAAAAAAATATCTTGGCTTTTCCAAGCTTTATAATGGCAGTGAATGGGTGTTATTTTT
>NW_015645945.1:0-992 GCF_001515625.1 Sinocyclocheilus rhinocerous | reverse complement strand
CGCACTGAACGCTCTTTGTTTGCACGTGTCAATGTTTACGAATAATTTAATTGAATGAAAAGGGACATAATTAATCTTGACAAACTATATATCATTCTAAAGGTCTAAGCCTCAAGCATCAATGATAGATCGCTGTTTTTCAATGGAAAGCTTATAAAGCATGTATTTGCTAAATTTGTGTAAGCAGTACACATCAAAACATGCAAAATCAAAATGCAGTACGTACCAGATTCAGCGTAATAACGAGTCATAAACGCATCCACAGCTGTAAATCCCGGTTTAGTTAGAAAGGTAAGGGTCCACTGAACAACATCCCATACAGCACTTTTAGTCCAACGAAACAATAATGTTTTTTTACGTCAGATTTCTTCAGGGACATTTATTGTTGTATCCGTTATGGAATAACTTACGCTCAAAAAAACTTTTTTTTTTTTTTTTTTCTTCAACATTTATCACGTGTGTGTGTTTTGTGGGGAATGTGGCTATATCTGCATGATTACCATCTATATGACGGCACATCAGCGTGTGATTACTGTGTGTATGACAGCTATCAGTGTGAATGCGGTCTATATGAATATAGTGTGATTATTGACTATATAGCCAGCCATCTGTATAATTACCATCTGTATGATCGGCCATCAGCATGTGATTACTGACTGTATGAGCAGCTATCAGTGTGAATGCTGTATGTCTAGCGATCACAGGATATACTTGGCATACATAGTTAATTTTTTTTTTTTCTCAAAAATTAGGACTAGACATAGTCTCAGAAAAATGGTTGTCTCATTTAGATTTGAAATAGAAACTCATGAGACATGTGACTTTCAACCCATTACTTTTCTGGATTGCTCCAGGACTGATTTCATGTATTTTTATTCATATTTTTACTTTTTTCGAGGCACTTCAGTGTATATAACTCCTTATCTTTTTGAGCATTATCAAAGACAACAAAATTGTGTGTGTAGCACACTGTTGTCAGGAACTGTTACCAT
>NW_015645944.1:0-1215 GCF_001515625.1 Sinocyclocheilus rhinocerous | reverse complement strand
TCCAAAAACAAATTAATTTAAGGTGAAACTCATGCCTACCTCTCTTATGCGGCACAAATCCAAATGTTTACATATTCAGTGATGTATGCAGATGCTAAAATATATGCAGATGCTAAAATAGTATTTATCATAGGCTAGGCTTTGTACTTTCATGTGGTAAAACATCATCCTTTACATTGGCTATATTAGCACAGCGAGGCGCTGGTCAGCCGAACGCAACAGATTCAGACAGTTCAGAACTATAACATTTTATTTCGTTTCTGTTCCTGGTTCTGTTCCTGTCAAAATTTCATTCGTTTCCGGTTTTCGTCTTCGTTTTTGTTCCTTGAACCAGTTCAGAGCCCTGGTTGAAATCATAAAAAATAGAAATACAAGTAGATATTTGTAACTAACACATCTCCTCAGTCAGTTGACACCAATGAAATGAGCTTTAAGTGGCAATTTACAGGAGATCTGAAGACATCAGCATAATAAATGAGGTGAAAACAGGAACTATTGACATGAAATAAAGAGTCTTTTCAGCAGCTCTGTTAATATTGATGAGCCTCAGACGATCAACACTCATTCAACAAGACATTCAGGATCATCAGCAGATCATCTCACTTTATTCTCAGTGTTTGCTGAAAGAAATAGGGGTGTAAGAAAATATTGATACATGTGAGTATCGCATTTTCACATCGGGTTAGGCGTTTTTAACTAATCAGAAAAGCATGCAAGTCCTAGGCCATGATATTATTTTCTTTTTACTTTCTGAAGCTTACAGCTATTTTGTTGTGTCTAGATCACGAAAACTTATAGATAAAAGATAAAAAGCTGATTGAAATTAGATCACATTTAGATAAGATTTAGCTAACTCTATTTGCTTAAAGAGGTTTTGTGTTTGATAAATAAAATCAAAAGCTGAAGATTTTTTGTGGTGTACCTTCAATCAGTGTCTTTGCAAATCTACACGATCACTAAAACTGCTATTGATTAACCTCGTTCTTTTGTCTCTATACATAAAGAGACATAATCGCCTGATTTTGTAAATGTGGCCAATTACATTTGCATTAAGCACCCAGTTTGCACTTGTCTATAATTTAAATTAATAGTTTACATTTTAAACCTTTTTAATGAAACTAAAGTCCATGTTTAATGCAATTGTCAATTAAATTAAAATGTTTAATTAGAAAAAAAAAATTAAGAGATTGTTGTTCAATTTAGTTTTATACATTA
>NW_015645943.1:0-517 GCF_001515625.1 Sinocyclocheilus rhinocerous | reverse complement strand
AAGCCCTAGAGACAACACACTTCTCCCTCCAGAACGTTGTCTTTCGTTCATAGCCGCTGATGACAGTAATTACTTCTGTAAAGGAAGTCATGTTATTCAGACACTCTCTCTCTATCTTTAGGCCATCATCATAAACACTCATCCTCAGAGAAGAAAAAATCTCATCTCTTCCATCTCCACCTCATTGTTTTTTTGGTGCTTACCACTGATGTAAAGCTCTCACAGCTAGAGAGATGTGAACCTGGAGGGGGGAGTACAGAGGGATGAGAAAAGAAGGAAAGTGAGAACATGAGAGAGATGTCGGTTTTTATTCTGGCTTTATGTTCGGTTGACTGTTTCCTCACTCCGTAGGGAAATGCAGCACACAGCTGCGGTGTCGACTGTGTGAAGTTTGTTTGATAGATTTTTCAGTGTGTGAGAAAGAGAAACAAACAGGTACTGCCAGGAAAATGTGTTTGTGTCCTGCGTAAATGATGTTTGTTAGTCTTCCAAGTCGATATTTAAAATCATCCAATCT
>NW_015645942.1:0-1442 GCF_001515625.1 Sinocyclocheilus rhinocerous | reverse complement strand
AGTTTCTGTCTGCAGCCAAATGATAGGTTTGTCAGAATTTGGATTCGAACCCACTCCTCCTGAGGAGACTGCGACCTGAACGCAGCACCTTAGACCGCTCGGACATCCTGACACTTGTGTTCCGTGAGTGCTGACTTGTTGGTGCTACACCTAAAAGCAAGGAAATAAAAGCTAGTGATTCTCTGTTCAGCCCCATCAGCCCACAGGCCTCGTTGGCGCAGTTAGGCAGTGCGTCAGTCTCATAATCTGAAGGTAGTGAGTTCGAGCTTCACACGGGGCAGCGTGTTGCTCTTTGATACCTGAGAGCGCTTAGACGAAAGAGCGGGCTTCTCTGTTCTCTTCCCTGTGGTTGTCCCTATCTCCTGGTGGCAAAAGACCACAGCTCCTCTGGAGTGCAGTCAACATGACGTATTGTGAAAAACTGTGAGGTTCCAGGTAAATTCCCTGAATCTCATCCATTATATTCAGTCCTATGCTATACTTTGATATACAATGTCGTCACAATTCTGCATTCATGCTGGGCTAATGCTGAATGAATGCTGTAATAGCATCCCTCTCATATTCATGTAAGATGTGGCCGTGTCCTCCTGAGGTTTCAAGATAACACTGGCTACCAATAGCTACTCGGATCAAATTCAAGGTACTGATGTTTGCCTACAAGATAACTACTGGCTCTTCAGCAGTATACCTAAACTCGCTGGTTCAGACCTATGTGCCCTCAAGAAGCTTGCGTTCTGCAAGTGAACGACGCCTCGTTGTGCCATCCCAAAGAGGCACAAAATTACTCTCACTGACCTTTTCCTGGACTTTTCCCAGCTGGTGGAACGACTTGCCTATCTCAATTTGAGCAGCTGAGTCTTTAACCATTTTCAAAAAATGTCTAAAGACACATCTTTTTCATCAGCACCTGACCATTTAATATTAGCATTTACCTAATGCAGTGTTTTGTCAAAGTTAACGCCCTGCTGGCTCAACATGCCAGCAGACTGAAGTTTCTGTCTGCAGCCAAATGATAGGTTTGTCAGAATTTGGATTTGAACCCACTCCTCCAGAGGAGACTGCGTCCTGAACGCAGCACCGCTCGGCCATCCTGACACTTGTGTTCAGTGAGATCTGACTTGTTGGAGCTACACCTAAAAGCATGGACCTAAAAGCGAATGATTCTCTGTTCAGCCCCATCAACTCACAGGCTTCATTGGCGCAGTTAGGCAGTGCATCAGTCTCATAATCTGAAGGTAGTGAGTTCGAGCTTCACACGGGGCAGTGTGTTGGTCTTTGATACCTGAGAGTGCTTAGATGAAAGAGTGGGCTTCTCTGTTCTCTTCCCTGTGGTTGTCCCTATCTTCTGGGGGCAAAAGACCACTACTCCTCTGGAGGGCAGGCAACATGACCCTTTTTGAAAAACTGTGAGGTTCCAGTTAAATTCCCTGAATCTCATCCAT
>NW_015645941.1:0-809 GCF_001515625.1 Sinocyclocheilus rhinocerous | reverse complement strand
TATAGATTAATTAATTAAAAGTTATTAAAGATATTTGGTCAAGATTAGTGAAAGATTTTTTGTTTGCTTAACATTAATGACAGGCAGTGCGTTTATTAGGCTGCTGTCTCTTTAACACAGAAAGCACGCAGATCTAAAAATACTGTTACACATGCGTTTTCTTTGTTTACGTTCTGTTTACGTTCACGTAAGACAAAAAAAGACTGTGTTTATGATGATATAATGACATAGTTTTCTGCATACTGGTCGATACATATGAAAGAATCAGTTCCGGCCCAGAACAACCTTTTCTGCAGTGGAAATGCACCGGGATACCGCACCAAGACCTCTGTTCTCTGTGCTCACATTTGCGCTTCGTGTGCGCTGCACGTAAACGGGGCGCAAGTTCTTTCCGTTCCTGCACTTAAATCGTTTTAAATCACATTAAAATGCAAACGCAGGAATCGTTAAGCAGAATTGAAATGCACGCGTCTTATCGAATACCCGGTTTTTGGAAATTTGGAACCGGTTCTAAAATGGAACTTGTTTTCGATACCAAACTTTTAAATATAACTAAATATAACTAGTACCCCTTTGACTTGAAGATTTAGATGGAGGGTTTAGCTGTGTTCTGTCCCTCTCTATTCTATTTGTTTACACTCAAACAGCTCATGATGGCATTTTTGTAATTTTGATATTCTACTACTATTAAAATATTAATCAGTTTGGACATCTTTTTTCCACGTTTACTGAAGAGCACTTTTGGGACTCAGTATGCATTTATAATACAAATGTAAATTACTGTAAATGAACCTAAAAAGCTGTTGCAT
>NW_015645940.1:0-974 GCF_001515625.1 Sinocyclocheilus rhinocerous | reverse complement strand
ATATATACACACACATACACACACACATTCACACAATTTTATTGGAAATTTGTCTAAAAATGTAAATGATTGATTGTTTATACATTTTGTTTAGAATAATTAATATTAAATAAGTAAATCAGTAATAAATGATATTTAAAAAAACTTTTCTGGTCTGTGGCAAAGGTAAAATAATTAAATCTTTATATAAAAACATTTTTAAAACATAATTGCCATGTTTTAATTTGGGCTTCATATAACAAACATTTTTAATAAAAATCAACCCCTGGGACATAAACATTGCCTGTAGGTGAAGAAACACACAAATTAGTAGTTTATTTTTGTAATTTAAAGTTGCTCTTTGGCTGGATTCCTGTTTTGATCTTAACACCCTTCTCTTTATAATTATTAAAAAAGTTTGTTTTCACTTGTTGTTTAGATTAATTTATGTGCAGTAATTAAGTATTATTATTATTATTTTTATTTATTTATTATTATTATATATATTTTTTTGAATGTTTTGGTCTGTGTCAAGGGCACAGAAAAGCACAAAAATAATTTTCTTAGTAAACATTGTATAGTTTTAATTTCACAGAAAATTTGCCCATAGTTGACGAAACAACCATATAATAAATTAGTAGTTTGTTTTTGTAATTTACAGTTGCTTTTCACCTTTAATTCCCATTTTAATCTTACTTCCCTTCCAAGGATACCTTACTTGGTACCCTTCCAAGTACCAAGATGATCGACAAAGTAGTCCGTGTGACATCAGTGGTTCAACTGTAAAGTTACGAAGCTATGAGAATACTTTTTTGTGCAAAGAAAACAAAAATAACGACTTTATTCCACATTTTTGTTTCTACTGCGTCACTTTGGACGTGCGTTCACGACAGTATCATGACGCGACGCCACACGCTCGCGTGATGACGTCATTACGCCGGATCTAGGTCAGGTGCAAGTGAACCACTGATGTCACACGGACTACTTTGTCGATC
>NW_015645939.1:0-552 GCF_001515625.1 Sinocyclocheilus rhinocerous | reverse complement strand
AGAAGAGTACGCTAGCGAGATGGAGTCTACTATCCATCTAGAGAGCCTTTGCTTCTTAACCGGAAGCCCTTTGGTGCGGTTATCGAAGCTGACAAAGAGTTGTTCCGACCGCCTATAGGGGGCGGAAAGCTCAATATAGATTCTCAGAGCTCTGACGAGGCAGAACAGAGATAGCTCTCTGTCCTCTTCAGTTGGAGGAAGCGCGGAGAGGGTAATGACCTGTGCTCTGAACGGAGTAGAGAGCACCTTAGGTACGTAACCGTGCCTTGGTTTCAGGACGACTTTAGTGTCGTTAGGCCCGATGCCTTGGTTTCAGGACGACTTTAGTGTCGTTAGGCCCGAATTCCAGGCAGGCAGGGCTAATAGAGAGCGCCTGCAGGTCCCCTATTCGCTTTACTGATGCCAGTGCTAGAAGCAGAGCAGTCTTCAGTGATAGCGACCGAATGTTGGCAGACTGTAGCGACCATTCAGCACAGTGGGCAGATCCCATGAAGGGACGGTAGGGGTACGAGGCGGATTCAGCCTCCTAGCACCCCTTAGGAAGCGGATGAC
>NW_015645938.1:0-825 GCF_001515625.1 Sinocyclocheilus rhinocerous | reverse complement strand
TTTTACAAGGAAATAATAGTTCCAACGAAATCCGCAACAGAACTGCTGTGTACGGCACAGACTATAATACAGATTATTTAAATTGACTGTGTAACATTTTATCTGTATTGGTGATTCTATGTTTTATTTTAATAATGAACAGGCCGTTTGCAATGAATATGTGCGCATGAGGCGCCGGCGCGATCAAATCACTGAAACATAAAATAGTCCGTCACTTACAATTGGGCCTTGCTCATTAGACAGTGACTTGCCGCCACCTACTGGCGATTTTAGTTTTGAATCTACACGTATAACTTCGTTTTGCCATCATTTATTGCTTTATTTATTATATTAATAATACACTTAATGAAATGTGAAGAATATGACATAAAACATGACATACAATTAATAAGGCTACAAAAACTTTGCCTCTATAACAGTAAAAATTAACATGTAAATCAATTTAAAGGGGGCAGATATTGTCCCTTAATGGAAAAGGTGTGACTGCGGTCTAAGTGGGGGTACTCAGAAGAATGTTAAGCTAAATGCCCTAGTGGGTACGCCATTGTAAACGGTTTGAGAACCACTGGCTTAATGGATTACTGCGTTGATTGCCTGTAGTATATTTTTAATAAAATATAAAATTTGGGCTTTTTATATCACTGTCTTCTTATATTAAGCCACGTTAAGCGCGGTTTTCTATGGGGAAGAAAACGCTTATCATGCAATTCAGCTCATATGGGCTCATCTGCTTGCACGTACACAGAATATTTTTAATAAATTCTATAGCATATTTGGTCTTTTTTTTTAATCACCGTCTTCATTAAGCCGCGTTTTCTTTATGGG
>NW_015645937.1:1266-1918 GCF_001515625.1 Sinocyclocheilus rhinocerous | reverse complement strand
ATGTGAATGCTTCTCACAAGATTTCACAGAGATGATATTGATTCTGCGGCGAATTTGAGTGCTTTCTTCACTGTATCTCCCAGCGCTGTGTACAACGGTGTCGCGTGATCGAGATCAGCCCACGGCTCCGGCCCGGTCTGCGCTGCGTAGCCCAAAGGAGTAGCACGGATTCGTTCTGCTTTCGGTTTGTTTGTCCAATGTAGCTCTTGTAAATCGGTCATGATGAGAACGCAAGGCTGTTCATTCCATTTTTGGAAACTTTCTTTGACTGCATGCACGTTGCGATGACGTCACGGGACGCATAAGCCCAAAATCTGAGGAAAATCTGTGGCAATAGGTTGTTTGCAATGACGTGATTCTGATGACGTGCAACAGCAGAGAGTCCACAGCAGCATCCTGGAAATGGTCTACAGCCATGAATGAGACACTCCATCACTCCACCTGCCTCATCAGGGCCAGATGTTGCTGTGGCCTCTTCATCCTCAGTGAGCCCAAAGCCAGCGAGAGCATCTAGAGAAAGACTCTGAGGATGTGATTTTGGTCAAGTTTGTCCTGCTTGTTTCTGTTCATACAATATCAGTCAATGGAGACCAAGCTTCAGAAACTTCAAAAGCATCATCAAATAATGTCATGAAGCTTCTGAAAGTCAGGC
>NW_015645937.1:0-1253 GCF_001515625.1 Sinocyclocheilus rhinocerous | reverse complement strand
AAAAAAAAAAAAAAAAAAATTACTGGTCAGCATTTATCATTATTATTGTGTGTAAGTGTTGGGGTGAGCTAGCAATGCAATTAATTCTGGTGTAATCTTCATTTTTAAGTAGTAATAAGTAGCCTAGTAATAAGTCTTAAGTCTTTTCTAGAGGCAAGATCTTCGAGCAGCTGCTTGACGTCTCCTTTGTGCGAACATTGCAAACATTGCAAACGCTGAGGAGAACTGTGCTAAATAGGATTGTTGAGTTAGTGATGCTATGAGGTGTTACTGCACTCCTTTTTTTTCTTCTTTTTATTGTAGAACTTATAATCAGATCAGGGAAAGACGGTCATATCTTTGACAATGAACAATCAGACAAAAAACAGAAAACATGGATATCATGGAACATTAAAACAAAAAAAACTTTATTTATTTATTTATAAGCCTGAGGCATGAAACAAGACAGTTAAATTCAACAAGGAAAAGGAGATGTAAGCCATTTTTGCCTGTGGATGAAAAATGTTGCACATAACATAAAGAAATTAACAACATATTCAAGAAATAATGATTTTGGGTTTTCGTAATAAAAAAAAAAAATTCTTAAGGATTAAACTGTGGGTCATATTAGTAGGGTTAAAAATATAAAAACTTAAATCAACCCAAAATGTATTGCTTATTGTCACATGTATGATCTGTTTTGTTTTTGTTTTCTGTGTTTCTGTTATCCTGCCTAGTTAGTTTCCATGGTTTTTGATTAATTAGCTCCACACCTGTTTCTGTTCTCCCTAATTGCATTCCACGTGTTTATAAGCCCTGTCTGTTCCTTAGTTCCCTGTCTGCTATTATTTGTATTTGGACTTTTTGGTTATGCTGTGTGTTTGTATTTCTCCAGTGGATTTGTTATTACATACTAGTGGTGGGCAGAGCGAGGCTTCATGAAACACTGAAACAGTCGAAGCAAATGTGCCAAGGCTTCGAAACAATTCCATACCCGTCTCTACGGTGACACCTATAGTGGTCATTTTCAAGTATTGCCCTGGGCACAACTGGCATGTTGTCAGAACCTGTCACTTTCGGTTCGAATCTGGGGTGAAGCATAGATATAATTATAATAAATGTTTGAAAGTTGTGTTTTTATTGTTCTGTTCTTGTTATGTGTTGTAACATCTCTCTGACAACTGAATTAACTCTTTGTGAATGTTATTTTGGTCATGAAAAAATGTACTTTAATAAAAGACATCAAGCCACAACGCCTGGCATTTTTTACATAT